>NW_012267394.1:2223467-2227752 GCF_000151885.1 Dipodomys ordii | reverse complement strand
ATATTTGTGCTGGTAACTTTAGTATGGTCAAGGCCTTTTTAATAAGCAAAATTGCAAGTATTATCACAGAACTTTTGGGTAGAAGTGAGATGTATACTTTTTATTGAGCATCCCAGAAGATGCTAAAGCAGATAGCCCAGGGAATCCTTCTTTCAAAAAAAATTGGTCTAGTTCTTGGAAAGAATAGTTTCATCCACAAACTTTGCCTTTACACATTATAGAGTAATATGTAGACCAGAAGTTCAGCAATACCAATTTTTTAGTCATGGTTCATTGAGCAGCAATTTTCAGTCCAACAAGTTTAAACAGAAGTATAGTTAAAGCCACCTTGGCTTGCTCATCATTTAATTACTAGGCAATTCTAGAGCATAAGAATTGAAAATGTATTAAGATGTTTATATCTTAGCTGTAAGGAATATTTGCAGTTATAATTACTAGCAGAATTCTCTAAGAAATCTAGGAATGTATATAGGTAAGTGATGCATGTATTCCTCCCAAGAAGGCAAAAATAGCATGTAGAAATCTCAAAAATCCTTACAATAAAAATTGAAAGAAAACCAGCAGCATCAGCATTTATTTGGTTGAAATATAAGTAAAGGGTTAAATATAAACAGTACATGGCAATTTCTCAAGACTGATCCAATTAGAAGGCAGAGCTATAGAAAGTTACCTTCATGATGAAAGACATCTAAGACTATTCCATGCAGGTATCAATTACACATTGAAATATGCAAATAATTCTGTACTCAATAAAACAATCTTTGGTGGTTACTATCAGTATAACATATCTAATGAGCCTGAAAACATTCTGTATGATAATGTGGATACTTTACCTTTAACTTCCTTAAAGGAAATGAAGAATAAATTCAGAACCTCATGAAAATGAAAGGCACCCAAGCAATATATTCTAAAAGCAAAATCCTGTTTAGATGACTAATGACTACAACAAATCTTACTTAAGATACAGAACTCATATCATTATTTGCTGGAGGCTTATACCACTCCTCAAAGTTAAAGAAAATACAGCTGACTTTCCATTGAAGCTAAAATAGATTTTACTGCTGTGCAACACAAATCTATCTTCAATAACTCCCAATCATAATATTAGAATCAAATTAATTATTCAAACTATTGCTACAAAAAACATCCTTACCTGATGTAAACCCACCTGCAAGTCAGGATGAGCACATATTTAATATAACAGAATCTCTCTATTGATAACTGATTTGACACCCATTTGACCTTCTCAGCATCTACACTTAAAATAGGCATGGTGTTTCTCCTTCTTGTCCTGTGTTAACTCTCATCCACCTTTAAATTGGCTCATCAGCCTGAATCTGATCTACTCTGAATCTGATCTACTCTGAATCTGATCTACATGGCCAACATTTTTGATAGTGAAAAACACTTGTTAAAGAGAAGTATCTTTAGTGTTAGGAAGATTTATGTTTGAAGTTCACTGTTACCAATTATTAGTTATAAGATTAGGAGAAATTATTTAAGCTTACTAATCCAATTTTGTCAGCTATATTTTTTTAACATAGGGCAATGGGAAAAGAAAGGAGAAGATATGTTTAGGACTTAGAAAAATGTCTCAGTAAATAATAAATACTGCTTCCTCAATGTTCATTCACAATTTATTCTCTGATATCTAATTTATTGTCTGATATCTAGTAACTCCTTAGAATTCATAATTTTCTCTTAGCTAATTCTAACCTCTTCCCCTAATAGTTACATGATAAGTGAGGAAACAATTTTTCTAGTAGTACAGGATAACTACATCCAAACAGAGATCTAACTCATGATGGGCCTACACAGCTAATCTAAGAACCACAGCTAATTTAATAACCTAATCTAAAATGTATAACAAATGCCTAGATAGAACTTCAAAAACCACACTCCTTGGTACATTTAACATTGTTTTGTCTATGACTCAGCCCTAATAATAACATATACTTTCTGTGGAACTATGACTCTAGACTCATTATTGTTAGTGTATTTTATTAGTATAATATTTTAGAATTGTCCTTACTAAGCCTCTAGCAAGGATGTGACATAGACTGAGGGATGATTTTATATATCTGTAGATCAGTGGTCCTCCCGAGAAATGGTAGTTCAAGAATCAGAGAACCTTCATGTCATTTGTAGGAGGCATTGCTCCAAACTGTACAAGAGCTTCACAATTCTGTTCTACATTTGCATAACTCCCCTTCTTCAAGTGTCTTCTTGAGATAAGCTTGGCTTCAAAAGCATTTTTAATGTTAGATTTCTTTCAAATGCTTGAATGAAAACAAATCCTTAAAATCCAAAAATTTATTTATTTATTTATTTTGTCTGTCATGGGGCTTGAACTCTGGGCCTGGGGGCACTGTCCTTCAACTCTTCAGTTCAAGGTGAGAACTCTATCACTTTAGCTACAATACCACTTCCAGTTTTCTAGTGGTTTATTGGAGATAAGAGTCTCCCTGACTTTCCTGCCTGGGCTGGCTTTGAACCTCAATCTTCAGACCTCAGCCTCCTGAGTAGCTAGTATTACAGGCGTGAGCCACTGGCACCTGGTTCTTATTCTTTTTTAGTTGTATAAAACTGAATTGTAGCCGGGAGCCCAAGCCCAGAGTTCAAGCCCCACGACCAACCAAAAAAAAAAAAAAACCTGAACTGTACACAGTACTGCAAGAATATCATCTATGTTCAAAAAAAGATGTGGAACTACACTGAGCAAATAAAACTATGGCTTATAGTATTTGTACTATTGACAATCATCAACTGTGGTTAGGCTAAAAGCAGCATCTACATTCTAGCCAAAGGATAGGCTAGACCCATGGCTAAATTGAACAGCCAAATATTTTTATCCACTGGATACACTTTCATAATTCACCTTTACCATTAGAAAAGTTTCTTTTCCAGCCTAGAAGTCAAAATTTTCCTTTGAGTAATTTCAGAGATACAGGATGCTGAACATGAAGAGTCTGTTTTGCTCAATTACAACTTATCATAGTGTATCCTGATTATCTTGTATGTATATGATTCTATTTTATTTAATTTTTGAGTTAATACACACTTGTAATATGTGGGAATTTTATTGTGCTATTTCCATGCATGTATAGAATATAATTTGAACAAATTCAATCCCTTCACCATATTCTCATCACTACTATTTCTATCTCCTTCCTTCACAGTATTTGGTGGATTTCATTGTGTTCTGTGTGTGTGTGTGTGTGTGTGTGTAACATCCTTCAATCCTATTCTTCACCCTTCATTCTCCTCTCTTTTCCCCTTCCCTCCCACTGATCTCCTACTAGATAGTACCTCTTTCACATTTATGTCAGGATTACTGCCACCATCATCATTTTAGGTACTCATTCACATATTAGTGAGAATACATGATATTTAGCTTTTTCTCAGGCAGCCTGGTCAATTACAAAAAGGGCTTCAATACACCTGAGTGTGCAGATATCTATCCTGACTATTGTTACTCTCCTTCAGATATATTTCTAAAAGTGGTATAGTAGATTTTTAAGGATGGAAGCATTTTTTGACAAAGTCTCTCCAGTAAACTGTGAGTTCCCTGGGGACAGGAAGTCTATCTCCTTATACTTTTATCCTCAGGATTTAGTATATTCAATACATATTTTATGCATTGAATTTATTTATTGGATTCTAACTCCAGTTGGAGATTGAATTTTCAGATATTCTCATTAAAAATGTGACAATAATTCTGAGAACAGATCATTCTGACTGGCTGTGTCCTTATTGAAAATATTCCAGGAACCCAACTGAAAATGTTTGTTCTTCCAATTTTTTTCACAAAATAAAATAGAGAACACTATTGCAATGAAGGCTTTTCTTTTATATTTATTTTTTGCATTTTTGCCAGAAACATGGAAAAGAGAAGCCCTGTCTGACAATGTTATGACTTTCTTGATGTTTCTGGATCCTGAAATTATGATTGCATTGTTACACTTTTCCAATAACTTTTTGATAAATAAATTCATTCATATCAGGGAGGGAAGTTTTAATAAATCTTTTATATTCTCAGTATTGATAGATTGGTAGATTTGTTAGCAAGTGTTATGGAATCATATAGGAACAATTGTTCCAAAGAGTCTACTTTGATATAGGTTGACATTTGAAACAGTAGATATCCGTGCAGACCTGACATTCTAGAGGAGAGCACTACAGGTGTAAATGAAGTAGACTGCAAAAACGCTCCTCAACAGAGAGAACACTGCTG
This sequence comes from Dipodomys ordii, assembly GCF_000151885.1. NCBI lineage: Eukaryota > Metazoa > Chordata > Mammalia > Rodentia > Heteromyidae > Dipodomys > Dipodomys ordii. Next base: position 2,223,518 of record NW_012267394.1, on the reverse strand, counting down.
GAGGAATATCAATACCAAATTTCAAACTCTACTATAAAGCCATAGTAATCA
>NW_012267394.1:2201569-2221937 GCF_000151885.1 Dipodomys ordii | reverse complement strand
TTGGTAAGAAATGTATGCATTATCCTGCCCATGTAATTGTAACCCCTCTGTACAGTATGTTCACAAATAAAATAAAATAATAATAATAAAAAAAATAAAGTAGACTGGTTAATCTCAGTTATGACTACATATGTGAATCTTTCCCAAACTTGTAGATTCTGGTATTATATCATTTACAGGGCAATGAATGAATCTGAAGACCATCATATTAAGCAAAATAAGCCAGACAAATGACACCATTTTTACTTTATACATAAACTAGATATAATGGGAGAAAATGCACATAAACATACATGAGGGGCTATTTGGAGAGGAACTAGCAGAAGTGGGAAGAGGAAAAGAAGGCAAGTGGGAGAGAATTTAACTAAAGTATACTATAAGCATCTATGAAAAAATCATAATAAGCCTCCATTTTTAATTTCAAAAAATCTTTCAAAAGTGAGTAGAAGAGAGGGTGCCTATGAACATGTACTATATGTATGTAAGGAAATATCACAACAAGTTCCTCAGCACATACACATTATAAAATTAATGTACACTAATCAGAACAAAATGGGAAAAACAGACAAAAGCTAAAATATAGAACTGAAGGGGAGCAAAGCAGGAGGGGAAATAATCTAGAGAAAATACTGTGTACTGGGAAGAAAAGCTTAAAATCAGTGGTGTCTTCCTAGAGATAAGGTGGAAATGTGAGGCAGGATACAGACCATGGAAGGCTATGCATGTCATGCTAAGAAGATTCTACTTCATTCACTTGCTAATAAAAACCTGTTGAAGAATTTTCAGGTATTTATTCCAGAAACAGACTTACATTTCAGAAACATACCAATGGTGACATATAAATGGATTGAACATGTGTTAAAATCTAGAAGATATAGTCTAGTCAGAAGGTTATTGAAGCAATAAAAGAGAATGATGATTAAATTTTGAATTCAGATTGTAATAGGTAATTTTAAGAAGATGGGACAGATAAAATTTAGGTCATCAAGTTTGTATTTCTTGTTTGCTCTGGAGCACATTCAGTGAGGTTATAAACATAGGAAGTTAATTTGGGAGGACTTACTTGATCCTTGAACATCCTTAAGCATCTTGAATTTGAGAAGTGCATGAAAACAGAAATGGATGAATTCAGTAAAGACAGAAAAAAAATCATGAACCTTGAGTCTCAGATGAAGAAATATCTAAGAACCACTGCTGCATAAGCCAAACTGTAAGCTACAGTTAACATTACCCAATATGTTACTGAGGAATAGAGATGACTAAAAGTGACAGAAAATCCAAAATAAGAGATGATTAAACAAAAATGGAAGACACTTCAAAGCAGTTTGGCTAACTTCTCAAAGTCATTCCTATGTGCTATTTGATCACTCTCAAGGAATGGCCTTTATTTTGTGGTAAAAGTAGCTGTTTGAATTCCAGTAATCATGCCAATTTCCAGTAAATTTGAAGAAGAAAGGAGAGGGAATATACTTTGTCTATAAGAATATTTTCTGGGAAACACCTATAATATCTCTACCTGAATTCCATTGATCAAGTAGTTTCAGTGAAGTTTCAAGGACATCAGTGAAATCAGGAATAAATTCAAGGGAAGAAATAGAGATAGGAAGTGAAGAATAAGCCTGATATTTTTAGCTTTTAATGAAAGTAAAGTAAATGAAAAGTGTAGATTTAGAAAGTCATTTTATTTTTAAGTTGGGAAGGATTTATGTATATTAGATACTAATGAGCCCTTAGAAACAAGTCAAGAAAAGAGTTGATTTAACTCACAGAACAATTTCATCCTTTCAGAGAAGAAAGAAAGGAAGAAATGAGAGGAAGATGAGTAGGGGGGAAATCAACCTTGCACCAAAGAAGCTGTTATATTTAAGTCTGGAAAGAAAATTGTGTTCAAGTCTAGTATTTTAGAGGGAGAAAGACACTCAGAATATTTGAAATGATAAAGTCCTGGTGTATTTTTAAATGAGCACATCATAAAATGCCACTAAGAGACCAGTAAAGCTTATTTGCAAATAAGAATGGTTTCAAATAGATTGCCAAGAACCTAGTGGTTAGCGGCTTATCTCTTTTATGTCTGTTCTCATAACTTGCCAACTTGGATTGCACCTCAAATTAAAGCCAGACAGACTAGGAAAAATGAGGTACAGTCAGCTAACAGCAAATATAGGAGATATCCCTTCCTATACTTCCCTTAAGATTAAGGGAACAAAAGTCATTTGGGGGGAAATGAAGCAGGATAATTTATGGAAACTGAGGCCTGGTCTAGGCAACTCAGAAATACGGGTTACCTAGAAATTTAGAAATGTTGTTTTTGCTTCACAGAGAGGCAACTGAATGCAATCTTTCCTAAGTGATGGCAAGAATTCACAACTGCCTGACAGGATGCCCCAAAATGCAGACAGCAGGGTGTCTCCTTATTTCAAGGATAAGGATCTGTTTTATGGCAGGATGCATTCTTTCCTGGAAACTCAGAGTATAACACCAGGTGTAGTAAAGCAAAGCACAAAGCACCTAGCTTTGCATAACATAAAGCTAGACCCTCTGCCTTTACCCTATAAATACCAAACAGCTCAAGGAGCTGTGTGTCTCTCTGGGTGTTTCCTTGTGTTTGTGTCTGTGTCTTTGTGTTCCCATGAGAGCACCCATACTCTGCTAGAGTGTGCCCCTGCCCTTCTGTTTGTCTGCTTTTTGTCTGTTTCTTTGCTTGTTTCCCTAATAAAGCTCTGCCAAGTTTGCTTACCATTGTGACTCATCCAGAAATTCTTATTCTGTGATCAAAGTAAAGGACCCTAAGTGAAGAGTTCCTGTATTTAAAGGGGAGCTTCACTAAACTTCACCTCTGTCCGGTGACAAAACCCCACACAAGGCCCAACAATTAGCTCAAGTGCTACAACCTCCCAGCTACTTTGGTCCCTCTACTCAAGATTCTCTCTTCATCCTCTGGATGTTCTTAGCACTCACACATGTCACTCTTTTACCACTGCTTTTTTCCCCCAATTTCGATGATACATAATTACACACAGGTTTAACTTTTATGATAATTACTTTGTCAACACGACTAAAAGAAGTTCTGACTACACAAAAGGGAACAAAAATAGGCATACACTCAATGGAGAAGTCTACATTCTCTTTTCACACATCTTAATCATTTCTACCCATGATCATCAGGTCCTCCAAAATGTTGTTATTTCTTGGCTTCTCAATAGAATGCTAAATCCAATGTCCCTAAATAATAGCAAGAGCACTAATAACCCACTGATATCCAAACTCTTGCAAGATAATGTAGGCAACACAGGAACCAGCAGCTGCAGCTGTAGAAAGACCATGCTGTGATGTGACATTCTGAGACATAATGGCTCAGTTTGAATTTATAATTCATGCATCACTGAGGCCAAAAAGGCAAATAACAACATAGTGAAATAAGTTACACTAAATAAGAGCATCAAGGTACAGCCATTCAAGTATAAAGAGAGGGTTTTTGAGTCGTAGACAGATCATGTGGATCATCCCCATCCTCATTAAATATATATGGAGACATCACATATATGTACAAGAAATCAACCAGTATTTCCTCCTTTTTGTATCACAAAAGTATGGAGAATTATAACTCCTTTGTACTTGTAGATAGAACATTTTAGAAAATGTCCATGTTTCTTTACCACCCTGAGGTGAGGAAAAACCTATAAAAGATACACTGTGGTATTCAAAGCTATGTTTATAATAGCATGCTCATACATAATATGAGTAATTATTATAGCTAGGTATTTAAAATCATACATCTAATAAATTCAACAGAAAAGGCTAATATACACTACAATAAAGACAGCATTTGTCAACAGAAAATTAATTAAGCTAAAATAGCTTAATTAATTTATATTCTTTGATTAAAAAGTAAATAAAGGTAGGAGTCTAACCAATATAAATATAATAAGTAATTTTTATCTCTAATAAAATATAACTGAATTAAAAATTTAACCCAGAAAATACTTTAGAAATAACTTTCAAATATTTATAAAGATACTTGTACAGTCACAAAATTTTAAAGGCTTAATGATTTGATAAATCAGTTTCTTTGTTCATCTCAGTCCGTTACATACACTGTCATTCTATTAAAGTTTATGGAAAGAAGGAAGGAAGGAAGGAAGGAAGGAAGGAAGGAAGGAAGGAAGGAAGGAAGGAAGGGAGGAAGGAAGGAAGGAAGGGAGGGAGGGAGGGAGGAAAAGAGGGAGGGAGGGAGGGAGGAAAGGGGGAGGGGGGAAGAAAGACAGGGAAGAAAGGAATCCCTCAAAGACAACAATCAATCCTAGTATTTTATACATAAAGAAGGAAACAAGTTCTGAAAAGGTTCAATAATATAGGTAAAATTATAAAACTGTTTAGCACAAAATCTAAGAGTTGAAATCAGGTTTCCTGTAAACATATCTATAAGGGCATAAAAACAAGTATTGTCTTTGTTGTTTTGACTTTTGCTTTTTCCCACTTTATGTTGTATTATTGTCAAGTACTTATAAAAAGACTTTTCAGTTTAACATTTGTATTTCTGTGTCTTGACTTGTACGGTTTTTTTTTAATTTTTATTGTAAAGGTGATGTACAGAGAGATTACAGTTACTAAGACAGGTCTTGAGTACATTTTATTTCATTTTGAACAGTGCCACTCCCTCCCTCATTTTCTCCAAGTTTTATACTCCACCCCAAGTTATATGGTTCATTTCCAATATAGTGACTAGTGGATCTTGATGTCACATAAAATTACAGAAAAATGTTTGAAAGAAGAAAGCTGGAAACAAAAGGCATTAACTCCAGTTTACATTTGCTTAAATCCTTATATTACTTTTTCTGTCTATAGTCAATTTATTAATCAATAGAGTAGGAAAGATCCTTATTCATTCTTCATATATTTTTAACTACATTCATGGTTTTATTTTGTTTTAGGTTTATGACAATACACATTTATTTCACTCAGTTCTGGAAGCTGGAAAACCAATTCAAGATGTGACAGATTTGCCATTTTGTGAAGGCTGGCTTTCCTGATGGCCTTCTTTTGGTTCTAATCTCACACAAGTAAAGGCAAGAAGTTGCCTACCCCCCACACTCTTGTTCTCTCACAAACAAGTTTTATTATATACAAGAAATAAAACATGATATTATAAGAAACATGTAGGTAACAAGCTGTTGAAACAAGATAACATCAATTTCCTTACACAATAATCCTTTCTAGTTTTTATTTTCAAGGTGATGTATAAAAGGGCTGCAGTTACATACGTAAGGTAATAAGTACATTTCTTGTCAAACTTGTTACACCTTCCCTCATTTTTTTTCTTATTTTCCCTCCTCACCCCAACAGCCCCCTCCTCAAAAGTTGTACTGATTATTTCCAACATATTGTTTTGTGTATGTCTCTGTTCCATTGGTTCCACCCTTATCCTTTGTTTCACCATTCTGTTGTTTCCTTTCTGTTCCCAAATTCAAATAAGCATACATAAAATACCAGGGTATGAAACTCAAATACAGTGACAGCAGGGGATATACCATAGAGGGAAGAAATTACAAAAGAAACAAAAAAATCACATAGTATATTAAAAAAAACAACAGAAAAAAACCTGCACAATCGAACATCTTATGATGATATCCTGGATGGAGAAGAAGCACAAAGGCCTAAATGAGACCTAGAGGAATTTAGGGAAAAGAATGTTTTTAACTTTCATAATTACAGAGAAGAATATAAGGGACCCACTTAGGTGCAGCCCAATTCTAAAGGCCATTGCCCCCGAGTACCTCCCATTAGGTGGAAAACAAGAAGCCCTATTTGGGTGGAGCAGTGGCAATTGACCAAACGTAAACTTGTAGCCCTCCACCTTTTGGTGGAGGAACAGATAAAACTTGGGCACATATGCCCTTCTATGAGTCCTTGGAACACACCTGTACTTGTTATCCAAAAAGCATCCAGGGTCTGGTGTATGCTCCAAGATCTACATAAGGTAAATGAAAGTATGGAGGTAGTAGGAACACCCCTAAGAGGCATGCCCTAGACACCCACTATACCTTCAGAATATACCTTGGTTGTGATTGATATTAAAGATTGTTTTATTGCTATCTCCCTGCATCAGGATGACTGTGAGAAGTTTGCCTTCTCCACCCCTTCTCTTAATTTTTCCCAGCCTGATCAGAGGTTTGAAAGGACTGTGCTGACACCCAGAATGGCCAATAGCCCAGCCTTATGCCAACAGTACTTGGCCACAATTTTAGGACCTGCGCTGGGTTCAGATACCTCCCTTGACTATGCCTACATGGATGATCTAATTCTGGCGTACCAAGACAAGGGCCGCCTGGAGGGCCTTCTGGCCCAGGTTCTTGACATATTAAAAGAGGGTTTTTTTTTAACCATAACCCTCGATAAAATTCAAAAAGTACCTCCTTTAACAGTGCTTGGGTCCCAACTTACCTTGACTCAGGCCAGCCCCCTTAAGCCTTTGCTAGATATTCCAGCCTCTCTGAACTTAACCAAACTTCAGAGTCTTTTAGGGGAAATCAATTGGCTGTTGCCATGGGTTCCCATCCCTAAAGATAGTCTTGTGCCATTATTTGCCCTGCTAAAAGACAGGATACCACAAGAAGTTATTACAATTGCAAATAGCCTTCAGACAATATTTTTGCAGTTCAAAAAAGCCCTGGATGAAGTTTCCCTGAAGAGGTATTCTATTTTTGAGCCCATTTCCCTTTGGTTGTTTGCAGGTGTTACATTGATTTCTGCAGTTTTAACTCAAAGGGGGGAGCCATTAGAGTGGGTTCACACTCCCCTGGGGGTTAAACCTCGGGTGTACTCTCAGGCATACCAACTTGCAGATGCTATCATCAAGGGAAGGACCCAAGCCCAAAGGCATTATGACCTCAACCCTCACTCCATTGTTTTTACTTTTCAGATGGCAGACGTTGAATGGCTCACTTGAGCCAATGCTCATCTTGCTCTCTCCCTGGAGGGGTTTCTAAGACAAATTGACTGGCATTATGGGCCATCCAAATGGACTGTCATGTTATGGCGACTTCCCCTCAAAATGCCTTCTCTATTTTCTCCTAAGCCTATTCTTGGCGCCCTCCATGTTTTTACTGATGGAGGTAAAGCAGGCTCTGCATATGCAGCCTTTGAGGAGCAACAAAAGACCCTGAGCCAACAAAGATTTCAACCTTGTCAAGGGGCAACACAATATAAAGAAATGCTCACCATAATTATGGCCCTTCAGGACATTCAAAAACCCTTTAATTTATATTCTGATAGCCTATATATGATTAACATGCTCCCTCATATTCTCCAGGCACATATTAAGCTGGATGAAAACCCTATTTCCCCTCTTATGGTTACCCTTAAGGGCCTATTAGAAGGGCGGGGAGCCCCTATCCATATTCAACATTTGAGAGGGCATTCAAAACTTCCAGGGTTTTTATCCTTAGGCAATAATTGGACAGTTCATTTAGCTACTGGCCCACAAGCTAATGCTTGTGGCCACAAGAGGCCACCTGTTTGCATGATTTAACCCACATTAATTGGAGAGGTATTCAACATAGATTTCCTCAGATTCCTGTAAAGGACCTCAAAAGGATAGTACATACCTGTAAAACATGCCAACCCTTCTTAAAAGTACCCCAGTTACAACCACCAGTCGAAAATTCCAGAGGCCTTAAACCAACGTCCTCTGGCAAATGGATGGTACTCATCTCCTAGCCTTAGGTAAGCTTAAACATATCTTTGTCTCTAAAGATACCTACTCAGGAGCATGCTGGGCCACAGCACATACAGGAGAAAGGACTAAACATTCACAAGAGCATTTTCTTCAATGCTTTGCCACCTTGGGTCTACCAGCACAAGTTAAAACCAATAATGGACCCTGCTTTGTTAGTAAAGCAATGTCAGAAATTTTTGACAAATGGCATATTAATCATACTACAGGAATTCCCTATAAAACCCAAGGCCAAGCCATTATAGAAAGAAATCACCAATGTCTTAAGGAGCAATTATTAAAACAAAAAGGTGAGTTAGCCCCCATGTACAGTTACAGATAGCTTTGTTTACCATTAACATTTTAAATTTTTCAAAAGGGGCAACTGAATCCAGATTTCAGAAACACTGGGGCCAATTAAGCCCTAAGCCCCAAGTGAAAGTCAGGTGGAAGGACCCTTTGACACAACAATGGAGAGGACTTGACCCCCTAGTTACTATGGGCAGGGGACTTGGATGTGTTTTTCCCATAGGGGAGACAGCCCCCAATTGGATCCCTGCCAGGAACCTTAATTTTTTACCCATTTCCTCTGTACAGGAGGATTCCCAAAGATAAACTAACCAAGAAGAAAAGGAAACGGCTATGGAGGCTGAGGCTTGTGTTTAAAAGAGGGAAAGCTAAAATGATAACCACTAACCATCCCCAAGGGCAACCAGCCCTTGAGAAGCTCTTGTGTTCTCTAACAATTGCAGATGGTGAGACTCTACTCCAACTGATGGCTGTCCTAACCCTACTAGTTCCGGCAATGTTCCTATGGAATCTGCATCAACTGCAATGGGTGATCTGGGCAGTAATCAGCACTGACAATGGAGAAATCATCAATAGCACCACAAGAAAAGCTGTACTTTTGACCTGGTGGCCTGACCTTCATTTTGACCTCTGTGACCTGGCTAGAGGATCCTGGGAGGTTGGAGATTTGACTCCCCCTTCACCAAGGATGGCCTGAATGTGGGGGCCCATGATGATGCACCCTGCCTCATGTGTGGGACTCCGAATTCCCAGGCTGCTCTCATGTTCTGAAGAGGACAACCTTATAAGATACTGACTTTCATATATGCCCAGAAAGTAATCAAACTGCTTCGGACATTTCTAACTGTGATGGGGCTGACGTTTATTACTGTGCTAGGTGTGGATGTGAGGTAACTGGGACTGGCTTTTGTATCATGCACAAAGGCCCTATCCTTGTTTGGCAAATCTCACCCCCCAGACTTGCCTCGAACCCCCTGTGTGGCTAATGCTGTTGTTACTGATGTAATCCTGTTAAAATAACCTTTACAGAGGAGGGGAAAAGGATAACTAACTGGGAGGTGGGAAGGATGTGGGGGTTGTGGTTATATCAAAAAAGCATAGAGCCCAAGAGATCCAACTCATGGCTCTCTGTGTCCATTATGATAAGCTCAGTGCCAAAGATTACCCCCTACTTTAGGCGAACCTTGGAAAGATGAGGTGCCAATTGGGTGAACTTCATAAGAGGTGTCTTGACCTGAACCTCAGCAAAGAGGTGGGTCTGCCATTAAAATAAAGGGAATCTGTAGGGCACATAGGCAGCAAAGATGGCACTGAGAGGGAGTTGAGTGGGCAGAGCCCGAGTTGTTTACATTAAAACCTGATTGGATACCACGATCCGGCGAAGTGATGTCAGTGCGTGAACAGTGTGTGAACAACTCATGGACAGCAGGGAAAGTATAGAAAGCTTAGGCGCATGATAGGGTGACCATTACAGTGATTGATTGGTTCCTTTTCCTTCCCTACCATGCCATGAGGTCTTTTGCTTTAAAAAGTGCTTGCTGTGCTGTAATAAACGAGTTCCTTCTTGACTTGCCCTGCTGCATCTGATTGTCTCCAGGGCTAAGGGAGGCTGGGGAACGGGCAAGCAGCCACACTTAGACCCCGTCCGTCTTCTACAGGACGGACGAAGACCCAACAATCTTGCACTGATAATTAATAATAGGATTAAGATTTTCTCCATTTTATTTTTATAATCTATAAATAATCTATAAGTTATAAATAAATATAAAAGCTGGGCACTGGTGGCTCACGCCTGTAATCTTAGCTACTCAGGATGCTGAGTTCTGAGGATAACTGTTCAAAGCCAGCCCGGGCAGAAAAGTCTGTGAGAATCTAATCTCCAGAAAACCAGAAGTAGCTCAAGCATTAAAAAGCTAGCCTTGAGCTGAAGAGCTGAGGGACAGTGCCCAGGATGAATTCAAGCCCCGTGGCCAATAAAAAAATTCTAAATAAATAAAAACTAGTAAGTGATCTACTCTATTATAAACACAAGTATATTATGAAGATATGAGACACTAAGCTTGAGTGTGTGACAGCCAAGTCTTGAGGTAAAGAATAAACTTCCATATTCTTTGTGTGTTTGGAGGGCAGGGAAGACCTGAACTTGGAAATTTTCTGGGTTAATCATTCAGTCTGATCAACGAGTTGATCTTTAAATTTCTCACCTTCACAAAGACTATGTGGATCAAGCAGTAAAGGCTTTGTTGAAACCTTTATGAAACCTGTCTTTCTGTTGCATGCTCCAAGTCTTACAACTTTCTGCCACTATATAAGCTATGTGCTAATGACACAATTGTAGATGCTACAATACTTAACATGTATCTCATTAAATCTAGAATGCTTCAAAAGTATGTTACTGATGATCTTCCTTTCAATTTGATCAGTGTTTTTTTAATTTTAATAGCTTTATTAGCTAAATACTTCACATGAAATATTCTGATCAAATATAGTATTTCTAATTCACTTATAGTATTGCTAATTCACTTATAGTACATAATCAGTGTGGTCCTGCACTTACCTCCATATTACCTTTGAAAAGTCATACATATTTGCTACTCCAAAGAGAGATATTTCACAGATGGACAGTAGGCAATGGATTTTTTCCACATATCAAGTTTCTTTGCAGAGAAGAGAAAGAAAATGCTTTTCTTCTTTGAAAAAGATGTGAAACACGATCTTAGATCCTTACAGATCTAGTTTTCATGCTATGTAAATGACTTCAAAAATGTTCCTAAAGGAATTGAAAGCAAACATCTCCTATCTTTATACTGTATCTGTTTCTGTCCCAGAAATCTAGACTTTTTATATAGGAATAACAAGAAATCCAAGAACAAGAGCTATTTAACTACAATCCAATTTAGCTGACATAGTCATGTTGTTCCAAAAGGCATGATTTTCTGAAAAGTAATATTTATATTTATGTTAGAAACAAAATTGAGATGATTGAGCCTGGTGATAGTGGCTTCCATCTATAATCCTAGCAACTTGGGAGATTGAGAATGGATGGATTACCAGCCTGGGTGGGAAAATTCTCAAGGCAACCTTTTCAGACTATATCTGATTGTGGTGGCACACATTTGTCTTCACAAACCACATGGGACACTGAGATTGAAAGGGTTGTGGTAGCAGATAAGCTCAGGCAGAAAAGTCTATGAGACATAGAAAAGAAGCTGGATTTAATGGCTTGAGCCTGCATGACAATGGGAAACTTAAGAGTCAGCAAAGAGCACCTCTGGAATACACCTGAGAAGGAAGTGAGACCCTACCATGAAAATGGCCAGGGTGGAAAGAAAGCTGGAAGTGTAGATCAGCAATATCACATGAACCTAACAAGTATGAGGCCCTGAGCTCAAACTCCATTACTGAAAAAGAAAAAAGATAAGATAGTTGAGGAGATTTGCATCAATATAAGACACAACTGATTCATTCATTTAGCTCCTTATTATTCACTGTGGAAGGGCTGTCTAAATCCTGTAGTCCACTGCTATTGCCAAGGTCATTACAAAAATGGCCTTGTTCATTTTCATTGCCTGAAAAGAAATATTTTTATTCTAATGATTCTTTTTATCAGACAGAGTGATGGCTTAGCAAAATGAGACTCATGTTGCTTGAATTAACTACACAGGTGACTGGGGACAGTTTAGTACATGCAAGCCTTTTGTAATAATACACTTTCAGGGGCTGGGAAGGTGGCTCAGTGGTAAAGCGCTTGCCTTGCATGCATGAGGCCCTGGATTCGATTCCTCAGCACCCCATAAGCAAAAAGAAAAAAGCCAAAAGTAGTGCTGTGGCTCAAGTGGTAGAGTGCTAGCCTGGAGTTGAAGAGCTGAAGGACAGTGCCCAGGCCCAGAGTTCAGGCCCCACAACCGGACCCTCCCCCCCCAAAAGATACACTTTCAGCCTTATTGCTAGTGGATGAATGCACTCAGTTATTTTACTTCACTCACTACATATCAATAAAGAACAGTAATCAAAACAATTGTTTCCACAGCGTAAAGCCCTTTGTGGACACCAGGTGGCACTGTAACCAACCCAAGTATTATGTCCAGAGTCTTCTAGGAATGCTGCCTATTCAGGAACATACAATTCTAACAAGTTCCTCAAATGTTTAAAATGTGAGGGGGTCCTAGACTTCACATTCCCTGTATCAGACCACAGTTTTGTTATTGCCACTTCCATTCTGCCTGAGCGGAATCTGCACCTACCTTCCTCATTCATTTCCAATCTTGCTTCTTATAATGCATGAAGTCTTTTTGTTGAATTGTCGTCTATGACCTACAACTATACCTCTACTCAAAATATTTCTACAACACCCTCAAATATCTCATCACTGTTAGCACTAGTAGTGATACTGGCTCATTAATCGCTTAAAACTTCAGTTGGTTGTAATGTATTATAGACAAAGCTCCAGTGCAATCCCTAAAGCATTCGTCCCAAAGCAATTGAAACATCCTTCCTTTTTCTAATGTCATCACATCATTCTCTTCTACCTGTGTAATAGTCTTCTAGCTCTCCTTTGTGAAAATAGCTTGCATTTTCTATAGTCTTTCACAGTAAGGATATGGCAATGCTACTCAAATAGGAAAATATGTATATTATCACTGAATGGAAATCTTCTACTCTCTCTCTTTTCAGTGATCCTGATGATGAACAAACATGAATGTATTTGTATTATTCAAGATGAATTTCAGAGCTGAATGTGTTCCTATGATTACCTTGCTGAGAATCATTTCATTATTTTCCAAAATTTTTCAATTCCCTTGTTCCACAGTCCCAGGCAACCAAAGATAACATGAGAAAATTAGCATAATAACAGATCTGTCCAAACATATCTATCATTGAGGGAATGGAAAAGGTGTAGAACTAAATTCTTTCACTAATCTGCCTCATGTTTCACAGTAACAAAGACGCAAAAGACTGAATGTTGAATTACTGAATGGTAGATAAGCAAATTTTATTTTAAAACCTCATACTCATTGAAGAAACTTTGTTAACAAGGTGCTGGAATTTAGCCTACCAACACCTATAGCATGAGATGATTACTAAGAATTTTAACAAAACTGAAAATCAGAACATTTCATAGCCAAGACAGAAATATGCTATATGTCCTCTAACAATCAACAAGGCAAATTAAAATATTAATTAAAATGGATGTAAGCTGGATAAAGGCCTCACAAGACTGTTGATAGGTCTACTTAACAACTTAACATTTTTCCTCATGTAACTTAAAAGTAATTGAGACCTTTACCTTATGCACTGCCTAGTAGCTTTTTCAAGATTGCTATGAATTCTCAACACCTTTTGATCCTTAGATTAAAAATATATATCTCACATTTCAGCATGGTGAATTTTCTTCCACTGAAAATTAATTTTCACAAAGAAGAAAAATATTAGGGATACATTTTTTAAAGTTAATTAAGAAAGGAGTTTTCTTTATTTCCAAAGGTAATTTGTAGACAATCATCTGTTGTGCTAATAACATACACTAAGCATTAATTAAAACACATATTAGGGCTTTCTTCTTTTTGGACATTTAAAAGGCTGGTTGATCTTTGTTAATGTTAGCTTTGGAATAAAAGACTTGCACTGACTTGGCAGGCACTAATTTTTTGCTTCATACAGCTTCGAAAGCTGATATATTATTGTCAGGAGCTCTTTTTAAGATTTGCAAAGTATTATTAAAGCACTTGATCTGTTCTTAATACAGAATTGGTTTCATATAATTTATTGTATCACTTTGCAATAGATTTAGCTTGAATTATAAATGGAAACATTATTTTACTTTTGAGGCTAACTTTCTATTTCCAGCTAGCATGCAAACATTTCAACAAGATCATGTATCCCTTTAAAAAAATACTTCATCAGATGCAGGTAGGGAAGACAGAATGAGATTCTGTGAATTCCAGTTACAAAATGCATAACAAAAATTTCAAATAAATTTTCCTATGGAAAGCTCTATCACCATGACTTAGAACCAAAAAGTGTATTCATCCTTTTAAATATGAACTATATGATGGCATAGTCAAAACATGTGCTACACCCAGTCGCTATTGTACCTTCTTTTCTTTCTTTTTTTTTTTTTTTTGGTCAGTAATGGGGCCTGAACTCTGGGCCTGGACACTGTCGCCTCAGCTCTTCAGCTCAAGGCTAGTGTTCTACCACTTGAGCCACAGCACCACTTCTGGCTTTTTCTGCTTATGTGGTCTGAGGAATCAAACCCAGGGCCTCATGCATGCAAGGCAAGCACTCTTACCACTGAGCCACCTTCCCAGCCCTGTACCTGATTTTCAAGAATCTCCTACATACTTATTCTGTTTTTTGTTGTTGTTCTTGCTGTTGTTTTGCTTGGGGTTATTTAGTTTATTTGTCTTGCTTTGATTTCACTTTGAGCTAAGTAATCTCCTATGGTAAAGATTTTCTTCTCTGAATTGTGTCTTAGAACAAGCTTCAGTATAACAGGTATTGACAAGTGATGTTCCAATGCATTCCTGAAGATGACCAGAGAAATTTTAGCATCTTGACAATATTGAGATTACTCACCAGAGTAATGGTGATACTTAGGCAAAGTGACAGACACCAGGGTCATGAAAAGAACAAGCGATTATCAAGTCTTTCCCATCAACTCCAAGCTAAACCAAATTTAAGATTCCTAACATATCTGTATTGTCTACTTCCTTTCCTCCTTAATGGTACTTCACCTCCTATCTTATATCGATAGCAAAGCCCATTTCTGTAGCTTTTCACTTTTTTTATACTTCTGCTTCTTTTCCGTACAATTCACTTACTGTCATGGCTTCAAGTGTTGATGCTTTTCTAAAAGGTCTCAAAGTTCTAATCTCTACAGCAAGCACTCAACTCTAGTTTGAAATTTACAACTGGGTTTTTTTAAAGCACATTATCTGATGTCATCTCAAAAATGCTATGTATTAATAGTGAAATGTCTTTTTCTTTCCAAAACTAAATATTCATTGTAACATATTTATTCTGTTCATCTAGCTTCAAGGCATAAACATTTGTGGAGGGGGGTTGGACTCAAAACTAACAAATTCATTAATTCTTTTTTGTTTAGATGTTGCCAACCATTACTTCTTTCCCTTTCCTATTAATATTTTTGGTGGACTCATTAATTCAGGAATAACAAATCACAAGAACCTTCACCTAGTCTTCCAACTTCCAGGCTGTATTCTAAATGAACTAGTCAATGCTTTTCTATTGTATTACATTTTTTTAAATGACACAGACTTTTGTAATGCTAGCATGAAAACTAACAAAAAGAAAGTATTGAGCTAGTGTGGTAGCTCTCTGACCTTAACTCCTCCCACAAATGAGACTGACTCTATAATTTATGAGGCCCAGTACAAAATGAAAATGTAGAGGGACTTGTTAGAAAATACTGTGGATTTCAAGAGAGTAGAAGTAGAACATTGAACGCAGCTCATGACCTTTCTGAATATAGAAAATTTGACAGTATAGGTCAATCATCCATGAAACTTGCTCTAAACATAATACCATATTAGTGTGTTTTAAATGTGGTTTCATGAACAGTGCCCATTAGAGTTTACATTCAGCAGGTCTGGACAAGACTTTAGATTATATATTTTTAACATATACTCTAGGATATTTGGAAGTTATATCAAACTAATTATACTTTCAGAGTCACTGACTTAGGAAAATACCACACAGGACTAAAGTGGATTGGAGGAAAACGTTAATAGTTAGTATAGTTGAAACTCTAATGTCAGTGGCACATGACAAATCCTGTGTAATCTCATGGAAATAAAGAGGAAAAATCTGAGGTATTGATGCTACTCTACAATACAATCATGTCCAGCAGAAATCAAGCCAATCGTCTAGAGGATTATATTCACTAAATTATGTAAATCTCTAAAGTGCCACTTATTATAGATCCATCCTAATAATAAGACTTCTATCTTCCAGAAGAAGTAGAATATTTAGGCTCATTCTATGACCACAGTGCTTATACTGTTTTCTAATCACTCCTTTTGCATTTCTCTGTAAGATCAACACTAACTTCTCTTACATGTTTAACATTTCCCTATCTTAGAGTTGGAAGTTTGTTTACATATCATCTAGTACACTTTTGTGTAGAAATAGTTAAACCAAAACAGTAAATTTAATGCTTTCTTTAAAATTAGAGTCAGTAGGAAAAGTTGTGAACTCCAAGACTTCTCCTTGATTTACCACCATTGTTTCTTGCCATAGTACCACATTATTTCCATTGACATCTCTATCTTTGAATCTTATATCATATATTCATTTGTCCATTACCTTAGCCATTGATACAACTTGGATTAATTTTCCCCATATAATCGTATGTTGAATGGTCCCTAAACTATGGCATTGTTGAGGAAGGAATGCAACTGAGTTAGGACCTAAATAGATATTGTCCAGTCATAAAGGACATGAATACAGAGGACATATTGAGACCCTGGTCCTTCTTCCTTTCCCTTTTTCCTTCCTATCTGCCATGAAGTGAGCAGGATTTTCTACAACAGATCCAATAATCATGATCTACTGGTGCACCACAGGCCCAAAGGCAGCAATGTCAAGTAACTGAACTTCTAGAACCATGATTAAGATAACTTTTCTACCTTATGAATGGATTATCTGAGACATTTTGTTGTAGTAATAGAAAGATGAATAATAGCGCTTTTCAATAAAATGTATTAGAGAACTACTCTTTTCCAGGCAAAGGTTAAGATCTGACAGGAAAAATGAAATGGCAATTGTCTCTGCTATTATATAGCTAATTGCCTTTGTCTTTCATTGAGCATACTTCTCACTAGTTTATGCTGTTGTAGAACCTTTAGTGTCAATGCTTTGTATTCACAATGAAACTTTGTACATCTTTAGAACAATATTTATTTCTAAATGATTTTCTTTCTCCTAGAAAATGCTTTTGTGAATCTTTCATTGTGTGAAACTGTCTCATAAACTAAAGTCTGTTTAGTAACTCTGATGGCCAAATACTAACTTCTGACAAAATCCTAGTTGTAGAGGCAATAAATTGCCTCCAAGCATTTCTGAACACCACCAATTGGGCAGAATCACCTCTGTATATGTAGAATTTTCTTCAGTTGAGGGATATTTCTCTAGTATAGTGTTTCAGAAACTAATTTCTTATATCATGTGATTAATGAAATGCCTTAAAATTTTCATACAAAATAAAAGAACAAAACAGATGAAGAATGAACTGACTACTGAACCTAATTGAACAATTTTCTATGAATGGTAGCATTGTAAATTGTCAACCCTGGTTTTATTAACTTTTTCTTTGTATCTAATGTGTATATAATGCAACCATTTCTTCAATTTCACCAATAAAAATCCATTTGATCCACAAAAACTCTTTTCTATCTCCTAGTGTTGATCAAAGAAAGATTAGCTACAATATTTAAAGTCTATGGAATATGGTATTCTGGCTAAAGGCTAACTGATAACCCGTTATATGTGAATTCCCAATTTGAGCAAAAAGATTGCAGATAATTCATAGCAAAATTACACTAAAAAGCACATTGTCTATATCAAAGTTTTAAAAAATGAATTCCATAGTTATGCATGTAGTTCAGAAGTAGAACATATGGTTAGTGGAAAAGAAATCTTGTTTTTTTATTTTTATTTTATTGTTAAATTGTTGTGCAGAGGAGTTACAGTTACATGAGTAAGGCAATGAGTACATTACTTGTTGATCATTGTTACCCATTCACTTACTTGTTGTTGTCCCACTATCCCTTCCTTCCCCCAGTTCCCATAGTCCCATAGTCCTATCTCCCCTCTCCCTCCCAGTTGGTATCTCTGTTGCAATGGGTCATTATGTGTCCTTATTTCAGTGTTTTGTTATTTGCTTCCTCTCCCCAGATTAGACATACAAGGTGAAGGATATCAAAATCAAGTAAGGTGACAACAGGGGATATGCTGTAGGGGAAAGAACATACAAAGGAAACCACAAAACAAAAAATGATAAAATCACATGGTATGTTTAAAACAGTAACAATACAGACAGACCAATTGTGTTCATATCTTGGGGTTCATTTCACTTAGCATCAATTTATATGGTCATTTGTACATGGCTTTTGAGCTTTTCAGCTCATCTGATATGATTATCCTATATGGATGCTAATTATTGCAAGTAAAGCAAACCATGGGACCTAAATTTCTTTGAGACTTGGTAATTTCACTTAACATGATTTTTTCTAAGTATTTCCATTTCCTAACAAATGGGGCGATGTCATTCTTTCTGATGGAGGCATAGAATTCCATTGTATATATGTACCACATTTTCTTGTCTTTTTTCTTTTTTGTCAGTTGTGGGGCTTGAAGCTCTTCAGCTCAAGGCGAGCGCTCTACCGCTTGAGCCACAGTGCCACTTACAGCTTTCTAGTGGTTTATTGGCGATAAGAGTATCACAGACTTTCCTGCCTGGGCTGGCTTTGAACCGCAATCCCCAGATCTCAGCCTTCTGAATAGCTAGGATTACAGGCATGAGCCACCGGCGCCCGGCATGTACCATAGTTTCTTGAACCACTCATCTACTGAGGGGCAACTAGGTTGGTTCCATATCTTAGCTATTGTAAATAATCTGCAATAAACATAGTTGTGCTGGTAGTTTTAGTATCACCTTGTGTGTTATTGTTTGGGTAAATGCCCAAAAGTGGGATTCCTGGGTCACAGGGGAGCTCTATGTAGACTCTTTTGAGAAACCTCCATACTGCTTTCCAGAGTGGCTGAAGAAGTTTATACTCCCACCAACAATGCGGTAGGGTTCCCTTTTGGCCACATCCCCTCCAGCATCTGCTGTTATTAGATTTCTTGATTATAGCCATTCTAATTGGGGTGAGGTGGAATCTCAATGTTGTTTTGATTTGCATTTCTTTTATGGCCAGAGAAATTGAGCACTTCTTCATGTGTCTACTGGTTTTATTATCTTTAAGTAGTTGTACAAAGAGGTTTCAATTCAATGTGTCATTTTATGAGTACCATGCTTCTTGATCATTATCAAAATCTTCAAGGACCCTTGCAAATATCTAGTATGTAATTTGATTTTGAATTAGTTACAATCAAAATAGCCTTACATTCTCTATTTATAACCTTCAAGGTTCCTCCTTCAAGCATTCTCTTCTTTCTTTGCCAGAAGTAGCATTTATAGCCAGTTTCAAGGAGAAACTACATATATACACTTGACACTATCTTCTACAACTTTATCATTAGAATACCTGTTATGCTTATAAATAATAACTATGCCAAACAAAACATTAATGATTACTTGCCACAGTGTGATATATATTATTTATGTAACCTGACACAGGAGGCAGATTGATTTCCAAGTGCATTTTTGCAAAGATTATTTTATTAGATTTTATAACACTTACATTGGCTGGATTTATTGAATATGATTACTGCAAAATTTTGTATCAAAAATTATAAATTAGCTGGGTGCTGGTGGCTCACGCCTGTAATTCTAGGTACTCAGAAGGCTGAGATCTGAGGATCACAGTTCAAAGCCAGCCCGGGCAGGAAAGTCCGTGAAACTCTTATCTCCAATAAACCACCAGAAAACCGGAAGTAGCACTGTGGCTCAAGTGGTAGAGTGCTAGCCTTGAGCTGAAGAGCTGAGGGACAGTGCTCAGGCCCAGAGTTCAAACCCCATGACCGACAAACAATAATAATAATAATAAATTAACTGAGGGAAGAGGTGACATTGTCCCCAAAAAAATGTACTCTTGGGCCCATGGGCTCACCTAGTGGTTTCTTATTCATTAAATTCTATCAATTCCACACAATTCCCTTAATACTTAACTTTTTATAGAAAAATAATATTATTTTCTCCATTATTGCAATATTTTTTAATTTAAATTTTTATTTTTTGTGAACATACTGTACAGAGAGGTTACAATTACATGGACAAGATAATGAGTACATTTCTTATCAAGCATTGCAGCCTCCTCTTTTGTTTACCCTTCACATCCCTTCCCAGCCTCCCCCCGCCGCCCCAGCCAATCCCTCAACCAGCCCACACCAAAGTTGTAAAGTTGGTTTTTGACATGACAACTTGTACTTCTCATAGTTGCAACGGGTCCACCTGTATCCTTAAACGAGTTGTTTTTCCCCATCTCCTCCACAAATTATACCGACATCAAATATAGTGAAAGCAAGGGTTGTACTGTAGGGGAGGGACATACAAAGCAAGAAAGAAATAATTTTATAAATGAGTTAGAAACAAATGCATGAAAGAAAAAAACATTTAAATACATATCTAAGGGTTCATTTTCCTAACATCACATTATCTGA
>NW_012267394.1:2193472-2195154 GCF_000151885.1 Dipodomys ordii | reverse complement strand
GGTGATGTTTCCATTCTCATCTCTGAGTTTATTAATTTGGGTGTGTTCTCTTCTTTTTCTGATAAGATTTGCTAAGGGTCTGTCAATTTTGTTAATTTTTTCGAAGAACCAACTCTTTGTTTTGTTGATTCTTTCTATAGTTTTTTTGGATTCTAATTCATTTAATTGTGATTTAATTTTAATAATTTCTCTCTGTCTACTGGATTGGGGTTTATCTTGCTGCTCTTTTTAAAGGAGGTTTAGATGTGTCATTAAATTGTTGGTTTTAAATCTCCCAATTTGTTGATGTAGGAGCTTAGAGCTATAAACTTGCCTCTGAGTACTGCCTTTGCTGTGTCCCAGAGGAGCTTGTAATTTGTGTGCTCATTTTTGATGAATAGCATGAACATTGTAATTTCCTTTCTAAGCTCTTCCATGACCCACTCGTGATTCAGCAGTGGGTTGTTCAGCCTCCATGTGTTACCGGACTTTCTTTGGTGGCTTTTGGTGTTGAGTTCTAATTTTATTCCGTTGTGGTCATAGAGAATGCAAGGTATAACTTCAATGTTTCTGAATTTGGACATGTTTGCTTTGTGGCCTAAAATGTGGTCTATTTTAGAGAACGTTCCATATGCTGCTGAGAAAAACGTGTATTCTGATGCTGCTGGGTGAAATGTTCAGTAGATGTCTGTTAAATCTAGTTGATCTATGCAGCTGTTTAGATCTGCGGTTTCTCTGTTGAGTTTTTGCCGAGTTGATCTATCTAGTGGGGAGAGTGGTGTGTTAAAATCCCCAACAATTAATTTATTTGGACCTATGTGGGATTTGAGGGAAAGTAGTGTTTCTTTGATAAATTTGGGTGCTCCATTGTTTGGCGAGTAGATATTTAGAATTGTAATATCCTCCTGAAGGAGAGATCCTTTAATTAGTATGTAGCGACCTTCTTTATCTCTTCTCATGAATTATAATATGAAGTCTATTTTATCTGATATTAGGATTGCAACTCCCTCCTGTTTATGGGGGCCTGTTGCTTGGAATATTTTGCTCCAGCCTTTAACATTGAAAATGTGTTTGTTTTTACGGGCAAGATGTGACTCCTGAATGCAGCAGATAGAAGGGTCTTGTTTTTTAATCCAACTGGACAGTCTATGTCGCTTAATTGGAGAGTTAAGTCCATTAATGTTAATAGATAGGACTGAGAGGTATTTGGGAGTTCCTGCCATGTTATCCACCTTCTTGGGGGTTGTTAAAACTGGGATCTTCCTATGCTTCTTGGATTCTCAGTTTGGGTGCAGTTTCTTGGCCTTTATTGTGGTCTTGTTGGTTTTCTATGTGTAGGACATCTTTAAGAATGTTTTGTAGGGCTGGTTTGGTGGGGATGCATTGTTTCGATTTTTCTTTGCTATGGAAGGTTTTTATTTGGCCTTCAGTTTTGAAGGAGAGTTTAGCTGGGTATAGTATTCTTGGTTGATAGTTGTTTGTTTTTAGGGCTTGGCATACATCATGCCAGGCTCTTCTTGCTTTGATTGTCTCTGCTGAGAAATCTGAGGTGATTCTAATTGGTTTCCCTTTATAGGTGATTAATCTTTTCTCCTTCACAGCTTTAAGGATCTTTTCCTTGGTCTGAGTAGATCCTGTGTGGATTATAATGTGATGATGAGATGTCCTATTCTGGTCTGGTCTATTTGGAGTTCTAAAAGCTT
>NW_012267394.1:2187610-2191992 GCF_000151885.1 Dipodomys ordii | reverse complement strand
GATTGCTGGGTCATAGGGGAGCTCTATGTGAAGTCTTTTGAGGAATCTCCATACTGTTTTCCAAAGTGGTTGAACAAGTTTACACTCCCACCAACAATGAAGTAAGGTTCCCTTCTGTCCACATCCCCTCCAGCATCTGTTGTTGTTAGAGATCTTGATTATAGCCATTCTAACTGGGGTGAGGTTGTATCTCAATGTTGTTTTGATTTGCATTTCTTTTATGGCTAGGGAGGTTGAGCATTTCTTCATGTGCCATCCTTCTTTCCTCTTCAGATAAGTTTCTCTTCAAGTCTTTATCCCACTTATTTATTGGGCAGTTGTTTCTTTGAGGATTTGTTGTTGGGGGATTTAATTTTTTGAGCTCCAAGTATATTTTACATGTGAGACCCTTGTCCGTTGTATGGCTAGTGAAGATCATTTCCCAATATGTGGGCTTTCTATTGATCTTGCTAGCTATCTCCTTTGCCATGCAGAAGCTCTGCAACTTCATGCAATCTCATTTGTCCAACCTTTGTTTGATTTGTTGTGTTTCCAGGTCTCTATTCAGAAAATTTCAGCCTGAGCCAAGGAGGCCTAGTGTTTCTCCTATTCCATCCTGTAATGTTTTCAGAGTGTCTGCTTTGACTCCGAGGTCTTTGATCCATTTGGAGTTGATTCTGGTGATATATAAGGGTGATATATAAGGATCTAGTTTTAGTTTTCTGCAAGTAGTTAACCAATTTTGCCAGCACCATTTGCTGAAGAGGCTGTCTTTCTTCCATTCTATTATTTTAGCTCCCTTATCGAAGATTAGTTGGCTATCGGTCTGTAGGTTCTTTCATTATTGGAATATTCCTCTTCAATCTTTCCAATTTTGAAACTATATTCTTCAAGTTTTCCTTACATATATTTTTCCATGCTATTTAACCTTTTTAGTTCTAACCTCTTGCTCTAAGCAGACAGAACCAAAAGTTCTGCCTTTCTGTGTTCCAAATGCCATCCTTTATATTTACATACAGGCTCCTATCATCACCTCTCTATAGATAAATGTAAACATTTCTTTGCTTTTGACCTCCAAATACATTTTTAACTGCTCCATGAACAGCTAAAAATAACATTACTCTGCCTCCTCAAAGTGACTTTTCTTTTTTCAAAATTTTGCTCCTTTTCTTGTGATGCTCAAGTTAATTTTATTTCAAATTAGTTTTGAAGTTCTATTGACATGACTCCTATGATTTTCTCCTATAATATAATTCTATATTCTAGCTGCCTTAGTTCAGAAACCTCGTAATTCTGAAGAGAAAGTCAAACATTGAAATGGTTGTGAAAAATCAAAACATTATTAAGAAATTGTCTAAAAAGTTGATGTCCAATGTATGGAAATTTAACAAGTAATTTTAATGTAATGACGAAAAAATCGTATGGCTATTACAGTATATTTCAAACTTAAAAAAGTTGTTCAGTATTAAGCTATGAAGGATGCAAATACAGTGTTACTTAAAGATAACAGTGTTAAATGATCATGGTAGAAAAGATTTTTTAAGTAGCTCAATCTTGGTAACAGGTAATACTAATCATAAAGCAAAATTATATTCATAATATACTCAGAGTGGAGAAATTTACAAATTAGATTTAAGCATGTATAAACTTATACTAACCTTCATACACTTTTTGTGGGAGTATGAATTGGTATAAACACTTAGACAAACGTTTTACTATATGCTGTTAAAAGTGCACATGCACAAACTTTGAAAATGAAGAATTCTGAGAAACACTTGCAAATTTACCAAAAGAAAAAATAGAATATTTATAACAGGATATTTTGTTGATATTAAAGTAAGCAAAATATTACATAATAGTACTTTGGACACATCATCTGTGATATATTCACAACATAAAGTAAGTCGTCACTTTGCAAAAATTATGTCAAATGTAAACATCTCAAAGTCACCATATAAAACAAATACAACTTAGTAAATATACTGAAAAAAAATAAAGTGTAGCAAGCAGTGCATGCTTATAATCCTAGCATTCTTGATATTCAGGAAAATAGATAGCAGTTTTGAGGTCAGTCTACATAGCAAGGTTATTGCAGTCAGCAGAGAAATCTGCCACAACCCTCATGTCATGAGAGAACAGTGTAGGAAAGACTTAGCAAAAAAAAGAAAGAGAAAGACAGAAAAATGTCTTAGGAAAGGTGTATGTCAGGGTCTGCCACTCACCATTACATCACATAAGGAAACAGGGTGGATGGCAACCTTATTATGTGGCACAGTACCTTGGGAAGATGCCATTCTAGTTTACCTTCAGCCATCCTTGTAGCACAAAAATTAAAATTAGGTATAATTAAATAGGGGGAAAATGTGTGGCATGTAACAAAAGGTATGTATAAGGAGTTCCAGTTACAGCTAGGACGTGATTGGTCATTGTCTCACTTCTGGTTCTCTAGAATTAGGGAAGAACTTGCAACTTGAAGGAGCAACCTAATTTCCATGGGATGATTATTCTGGCACCAGGGTACAGTATCATCATTAGAGGCAATTGTTTTCATTTGGGGGTAGTCTTTCCTGTAAGGTTGTTCTGTTCCTTAGGAATCATTTCAGTCTCTTCTCATACAGATATTATCATTCAGTCCTGCCCTTTCTAGAATCCAAAGTGATTACAAAGTCATGGGAAAGAGAGACAGAGAGACAGAGAAACAAGAGAGTGGCTTACAACAAAAATAACAGTATGAAAGCAAGTATGCCAAGTTTTCCTCTTGCTTTTACTTAATTATGGGTGCAAATAAAGAATCACAGCTTTTTTCTGGCAAAAACATCTTAAAGTACCTGTTACTCTATAAGAAAATACCACAAACTGGAAATGGATTAGCTCTAGCATCAGCTTTAAAAAGTTGAGGATGCTTATGAGGAATTACTATCCCTAAAACCATTCTACTGGGCTTCACACCAGCAAATCAGGAATCTTTTTTTTAATTTTAATTTTTACTTTTTGTGAACATAATGTACAGAGGGGTTACAATTACATGGACAAGATAATGAGTACATTTCTTATCAAGCATTGCTGCCTCCTCCTTTGTTTACCCTTCATATCCCTTCCCAGCCTCCTCTGGCCGCCCCACCAAATCCCCCCCCACCCCGCACCAAACTTGTAAAGTTCGTTTTTGACATGACAACTTGTATTTCTCATAGTTGCAACGGGTCCACCTGTATCCTTAAATGACTTGTTTATCCCCATCTCCTCCACAAATTATACCGACATCAAATATAGTGAAAGCAGGGGTTGTACAGTGGGGGAGGGACATACAAAGCAACAAAGAAATAATCTTATAAATGAGTTAGAAACAAATGCATGAAAGAAAAAAGCATTTAAATACATATCTAAGGGATCATTCTCCTAAAATCACATTACCTGACCTTTTCTGCTTGACTCATATATATACTAGATATTGCAAGTAAGGTAAACCATGGGACCTATGTTTCTTTGGGCTTGGCTTACTTCACTTAATATAATTTTTTCCAAGACTTTCCATTTCCTAATAAATGAATAAATAGGGCAATATAATTCTTTCTGATGGAGGCATAGAATTCCATTGTGTATATATACCACATTTTCTTGATCCATTCATCCACTGAGGGGCATCTGGGTTGGTTCCAGATCTTAGCTATGGTAAATAATGCTGCAATAAACATAGTTGTGCTGGTAGCTTTAGTGTGGTCTTGTTTGTAAACATTTGGGTAAATGTCCAAAAGTGAGATTGCTGGGTCATAGGGGAGCTCTATGTGAAGTCTTTTGAGGAACCTCCATAATGCTTTCCAAAGTGGTTGAACAAGTTTACACTCCCACAAACAATGAAGTAAGGTTCCCTCTGTCCACATCCCCTCCAGCATCTGTTGTTGTTAGAGTTCTAGATTATAGCCATTCTAACTGGGGTGAGATGGTATCTCAATGTTGTTTTGATTTGCATTTTTTTATGGTTAGGGAGGTTTAGCATTTCTTCATGTGTCTATTGGCCATCCTTCTTTATTCTTCAAAGAGGTTTCTCTGTAAGTCTTTAGCCCACTTATTTATTGGGCAGTTGTTTCTTTGAGGATTTGTTGTTCGGGGATTTAATTTTTTGAGTTCCAAGTATATTTTAGATATGAGACCCTTGTCTCTTGTATGACTAGGGAAGATCTTCTCCCAATCTGTGGGCTAGCTATGTTCTTTGCCATGCAGAAGCTCTGCAATTTTATGCAATCCCATTTGTCCAACCTTTCTTTGATTTGTTGCGTTTCTGGGTCTCTTTTAAGAAAATTTCGGCCTGTACCAAGGAGACCTAGGGTTTCTCCTATTCCATCCTGTAATGTTTTCAGAGTGTCTGCTTTGACTTCGAGGTCTTTGATCCATTTGGAGTTGATTCT
>NW_012267394.1:2102288-2184150 GCF_000151885.1 Dipodomys ordii | reverse complement strand
CTTTTCCTTGGTCTGAGTAGATCCTGTGTGGATTATAATGTGATGATGAGATGTCCTATTCTGGTCTGGTCTATTTGGAGTTCTAAAAGCTTCTTGTATCTGAATAGGCCTATCTTTTTGCATGTTTGGGAAGTTCTCTGCTAGGATCCTGTTAAACAAATTTCCTAGACCATTAACTTGTGTTTCTTGGTGCTCCCCTACACCCATTCTCCTCAGATTAGTCCTTCTGATGGTGTCTTCCATGTGTTGGATAGATCTATCATATTTCTTGGATTTGTCTTGGATGGTTGTATGTTCTTTCTCTATAATATCTAGGCTGTCTTCAATCCCCGAGATTCGATCTTCTGCATGGTCTAACCTGCTGTCAAGACTTTCTACTTTGTTTTTTATTTCTTTTTCTTCTAATTGGTCAGCTTTGATGGCTTCAAATTCTTTGTTGAAGCATTGTTTTAGATCTTGTATGAACTTCTTTACCCCCTTAATTTTGTGTTCAGTGTTTATTCTCAAATCACTTCGTTGATTGATTATGGTTTCCTTGGACTCCCATTCCTTCTGTTGGGTTCCATTCAGCATTCCCTTTGTGGTCTCCCTGACTTCCTTCTGCACTTTATTAATGGAACCCATGAATGCCTTTAGTGATCTTTGTGTATTCTCATCCTGCTCTCTCAATTCCTGTATTACTCTTTGCTTCGCTTCCTCCCGTTCATGCCATTCCTATAGTTCTCTTTGAGTGATCTCAGCCTGTTCATGCCATTCCTGCATTTCTCTTTGAGTATTCTCAAGCTGCTCACGCAAACCCTGTATCAGTTTTTGAGTATATTTCTCACGCTCATGATATTCCTGTATAAACCTTTGGATTGCTTCCTCTCTTTCCCTCTCATGCTCATACAGAGTCCTTTGTAGGTTTTCAATCTTTTCCTGCATTGACCTATTGTTTGCCTCCTCTCTCTCCATATCACACTCATACAGAGTCTTTTTTAGGTTTTCAATCTTTTCCTGCATTGACCTTTTTCTTTGCCTCCTCTCTCTCCCTATCATGCTCATACCGAGTTCTTCGTATGTTTTCAATCTTTTCATTTATCATGTTTGCCAGCAGTTTGTAGAGCTATTTGGGAACTCTCCTCTGGTTTATTCATTATCTGTTCTGTCCCCTGATTATCATGAGTGGGAGTGGAAATACCCGGACTTGCCATTTTTCTTGTGGTTTTCCGGCTTACTCTGCCCATTTGGGATGAAAGTAACAGCAGTTTTGTGCTAGAACTCTAAATTAAGGCAAACATCAACCAAAGTCTGAATTTGCACAGTCAATAGTCTGTAGATACAATCTAGTTCAACAGATACCTCTACTCAACATCAAACAACTATATATTAATGGGCTACGAACCGCAAATAAGAATTTGGTAAACCAGAAATTATTAGGGTTAGGGAGAGATGTGTGTAAAAAATAGGAATAGAGTGATGTGGGAAGGTACAGGGAGAGTTAATTTAACTAAGTGCTAGTCTCAAAGCAGGAAATAGGTTGGATAGGATGAAAGTAGAGAGAGAAAAAACAAGAAGAAAGAGAAAGGAAAAAAAAGAGACCAGAAAAAAATAGAAAAATAAAAATTAATAATATGCAGATCAAGAACAAACTATTCAAAGAACGTAAATATAAGGAGAGAAGGGGAGGGATATAAAGGAGATGTGAAAAACTTAAAAATAAAAATACTTAAAATATTATATTGGTATAAAGAGGTAGCACTGCTATTAAGGAATTTAAGTCTCAGAGGTTTTGAATTGAGTAATAAATTTGTGGATTGTGTACACAATGGTGAATAGGGTCTAATAATCAACTATAGGTTTATCTGAGGATGTGCAGAACAACAATTAAGTCCCATAAAGAAGAACAAAAGATAGGAAAAGGTCAGAAGGATAAGGAAGAAAGAAAAAAAGATCAGAAGTTCAGTTGAACTAAGCAAAAAAGAAAAAGAAAAATTTTTCAAAAAAAAAAAAAAAAGAAAAACCCACACAAGCATGTATCCCTAAAATAAAGATTATAAGGGGAAAAAAAGTTACTAGAAAACAATATTTTTCAAAAATGGTAAAAATTAAAAAATGTTTTAGAAAAGAAAAATTTTTTGTAAAAGGTATGAAAAAAAGAAGAAGAAGAAAAAAAGTTCTTTGATTTTTTGGGGGAGGGTTGGGAAAAATCCTGTATCTCCCTTGTGTCTGTAATCAGCCTCTGGTTGGAGTCTCTGGTCTGCTTGTGGTCCTGTGGTTTGGTTGGTTTCTTAAGTCAGTTTGTTTGGACAGGTTGAAAAATGCTCTGCTTTACCCAGGATTTTGCGATCCTCCTCCCAAGTTAGTTCAATTGGAGGGGGGTGTGTTTTGAGTATCACAAAAGAGGGAGATGGCTTTTTCCTCAAGTTTGCAGATGCTGTGATGAGGTTAGGTCCTGGGTAGAGTTGAGGCCTTTCAGCAAACAGTAGCTTTTCCCGGGACCTAGTTTGTGAGAAACTCACAGAGCCCAGCCTGGAGCCACTCTCAGGGTTTCTGTTTAGTGATGTCCGAGGCTGCTAAAGGGAGGGGCAGCCTCTGGCTCTGATTACCCGGTATAGAAAGCCACTCCTAGGGCTGGCGCCCAAACTGGGTGACTTTTCCCTGGGTGGAGCTGAGTCTGGCAGGTCTTGTGACCTGCTAAGTTCTTGTGACCTGCTAAGTTCTTGTGACCTGCTAAATGACTCCTTTTATTCCAAGGCCTGAGTTGGAGCTAGCAGCTCCGCCGAGCTTTGTCCGTATCCAAGATGGAGATCTCTAGTACTGGGGGGATGGGTGGCCTTCCCTCCTCTGCTCCCTGAGGAGTGAGGACATCAGGCTTTTACTCACGCCAAGTCCTGGTTCCTGGGTCATCTCTGGTTTGCGAACTGCAGGATGAAGATGTCTGCTCCTTGTTGGTTCTTGCTGGTGTTGAGTAGAATCTGCTCGCCCACCGCATCTGGCTTTTTTGTCCCGGACTCTCTCTGTTTCAGGTATGGCGGTACAGCCACCACTGCCGCCGCTGCCGCCGCAGCAGCAGCCGCTGGCAAGAGCTCAGATCTGTCTCCTTGCCTGGGTTTCCTTCTCTGGCCTAACTCTCTGTCCTGTAATTGCACACTTGGTGTGATTCTCTGGTTTAGGACTGTTCACTGGAACTCTAAAACTGCTTTCTATGCGAGAGCTTACTTAGGCTCCAGCTTCTCCTCTGCCATCTTCCCGGAACTCCCCATGTGTAC
This sequence comes from Dipodomys ordii, assembly GCF_000151885.1. NCBI lineage: Eukaryota > Metazoa > Chordata > Mammalia > Rodentia > Heteromyidae > Dipodomys > Dipodomys ordii. The sequence continues at coordinate 2,180,899 of NW_012267394.1, read as the reverse complement.
TGTTTTCTATCACTATGATATCAAAATTAAGTATCCTCTGGTTTCCTTTTGTTATTTTTTGATCTTGAAGAATTTTTCCACTGTAGGTTTTCTTTTCATGAAACCCAACACTCATAGCTAGCAGCTACTATCAGCAAGATCTAGCTCAGAAGAAGAAAAAGAGAAAGAAGAAAAAGGAGGAGGAGGAGGAAATGGAGTGGAGGAGGGAGCAGGAGGAGAAAGTGAAAGAGGGGGAGAAAGAGGAGGAAGAGGAGAAATAAAAGGAGATGGAGAAGGTGGAGTCCAAGGATATGCTGCTAACACAGGACCCATGTTGGATTTAAAGACATAATTAGGCTGAAAACAAAGAAATAGAAAAATATTACTTGAAAATCCTAAAAAAATAAAATAAGAAAGCAATGCTAGCAAGTACATGCATTTCAGATAAAACAAACTTTCAGTTAAAATTGGTCATGAGATAAAGGTCATGATATAATGGCAAAAAAAGCCAATTCATCAAGAGAACATAACAGCTGTGCATATGTGTCTACCATGGAACAATTTGAGTAATTATTGAAAGAAGAGATAAAAACACATTAGTAAAATATCTGAATGACAGCAATGCCCCCACTTTCAATAACTGAAGTAATTTCAAAGGTCTTTTAAAGCCACAATGAGGTCAAACCAAAAATAGGTAATAATAGGAAAACTTAAAATTTTATAAATATTTACAAATTAGCACATTACTGAATGCTCACAGATTAATGAAAAAATCACAATGGAAATGAAGATGGTTCTTAAGATAAATGAAAAACCAAGACAAAATACAAACTTGTATGGGATGTAACCAAAGAAGTTCTAAGAAGAAAGTTTATAGTAATAAATAAATGAATATTAAAAAATAAAATCTCTGGAATGGACAAATTTACATAGGGTGGTTATCAGAGTAAAATGAGGGAGGGATAGGGAATGGTTGATCAATGAGCCTGAGTTTGAGATTAAATCCCTACTAAGCAAAATAAGATGTTTTATTTCTTTACTATTTAAGCCAATAAATTATATATCCTTTCAAGACCCCAGTGTTCAAAATAGGTCTCTAACTGCAGCTGCTCTTTTTCAAGATGAATGAATATTCTAAAAGAAAAAGCACTGAAAAAAAAAAACTGAAAGAACCCAGGCATCATGACTCAACGCCGTATTTTAGTATCCTTGGGTCTCTATTGCCTTTCGTTAACTATTATTTAAAGGGCACCTATGAAATTGTCCATTCCACAAATGAAATGTTTTGTTATACTCAGCTCTTCGTCAAAGACTCATTCTCCCATTTTAAGACCAACTCTCCCATTTTCAGAGCAGGAAATACAGAATGGAGAAGGAACCTTCTCCCATATGGAGTGTGCAGTCTCTTATTAGAGAAATATAGGACTTGAAGGTGAGAAGCTTGGCAATACTTCTACTGCCACTTCTCCTGTCTGCTGCCACTCTCTCAAACACCACTGCTGTTTCATGCCTCTAGGCCTGCCCAGGACGAATCACTTGTTTGTTAGTTTAATAACATATGTAGGTCATAGAAGGTTCTCAAAAACTGCAGATGAAAAATTTGTGTGAAGGAGCCAGTGTTCTCTTCTGTGTCCTGGCATGGCAATGGAAAGTGGAAAAAAGAAAAAAAATAATTTTAAATGTTCTTGGTAGTTGAGTGCTATGGATGCTTTTACCTAGATCTTCTTGTTTAATCACAGCTACTCTGCCAAGTAAATATTTTTGTTTCCATTTTGAGGAAGAGGAAATTAAAGGCTTAGTTTAGGTCAAACTGGTAAATGTTTTCATAGTTTTCAAATCCATGTGACTCCCCTTATGTTTTCTCAGAATTATGACTATCACTGTATCCTCAAAGCCTTCTCTATTCTCTAGGGTTAATTCGCTTTGAATAAACTAAAGTAATGTGGAGAACCCAGGTGTCAACTGATGTTTGTTTTCCTACTTGACTTGAGCAGACATCAATAACAGAACTAATGGCAACAAAAGCATTGCTCCTCAAGAAAGAGTAAAAGAACAAAAATAACAATTACATTCAGAAGTTGATTCTGGGAGGTTTTCTGGACTCCAATTTATATAGCAGGAAGGAAGAGTAGGAGAAGGGATGGGAAGAGAGGGGATGAGAGGCAGACAGCCTGAGGAAGCATTTCAGCACACCTTTCAAGTATTGATAGGTTTTAGGTTTAAATTGTGGAAGAACTGAAACAAGGACAAAGAAGTATAAATAATTAAGCAGTAGGGCTGGGAAGGTGACTCAGTGGTAGAGTGCTTGCCTTGCATGCCTGAGGCCCTGAGTTCGATTCCTCAGCACCACATAAGCAAAATCAAAAAAGGTGGAAGTGGCGCTGTGGCTCAATTGGTAGAGCACTAGCCTTGAGCTGAAGAGTTGAGGGACAGTGCCCAGGTCCAGAGTTCAGGCCCCACAACCGGACCCCCAAAATAATAATAATAATAATAATTAGGCAGTAGTCCAAAAGAGTGGTTATAAGAAAGTCATTGGTGTTTGGGGGTTGGACTAATTATAATGTGTTATCCATCAGTTCTGTCTTCCCCAGAATCTAAGGTGAGTAAAGTGAAAAATGTCTCAGAGCAAAACAGACAGATGCAAAATGAAGACAGAAATACTGAGATTCTGCCCTTATCTTAGGTACATTTTGAACATTCACAAGCACAAATGAAGAACCAGTGATGTTTTTCAAAAAGTGGTTTCTAAGTAGCTGTTATAAAAGACCAAAAGTTAGGAAAACTTGAATATATATAAAGAGATGTATGGTTATGCTGCTTAAGCAAAAACAATGTCACACCTAACTTTCCATCTGAGCAGAAAAGATACTAAAGGATTCATGAACTTAATTCTTGACAAATAAAAAGAATGGCTATAATTGGACAAATTAGCTATCTTTCCTATTTATACTTGTCGATCTTCAAGAATAGAGACATCTTCAATTGAGCCTATACTCTGATCAATATGTAATATGGAATTAGTAGACCAGAAACCTAATACAGGATAAGAGGATAAATAATATTTGTAGGATAATAAAATAGATGTAATATTTTTTAAAAGTTTAAGGCAGTTATAGAAACACGTGTGGGAAGTGTAATAGTTATGGAGAAATATTTTTATGTTTATATACAGTGTTATCTACAATTTTCCATGAATTAAAAAGTCAGATTTATTATTTTCAAAAGTCATCTTTACATTTGGACATAATAAGAGTAATTGAACAGTTGGTAGAAGTCTATCAAAATAGCTGAAGGAACCATCTCTATTCATCTTCATTCCAGTGCTTTGGTCATAGACATGAGTTTCTATGTTGATGAAAGTCAGAGGGTCCTCAAGAGAGAGAGCTAGATTGGGCAGCATTATTAAATAACAATGTATCAAGGTGAGATTCTTTTTTTATTTTTTTATTATGAAAATACCATACAGAGGAATTACAATTACGTGGGCATGATAATGAGTACATTTCTTATTAAGCATTGTTGCCTCCTCCTTTGTTTCCCCTTCCTATCCCTTTCTTTATCCCACCCCCCCCCACCCATACTCCTCCTTCCTCCCCACTTTGGCCAAAGAAGGTGAGATTCTTAAGACCAATTTTTTCACTAACATAACAGAATCAAGACAGTCAAATGAGAATTGTTCCTCAGAGTGGTAACCTATTTATTTTAACAATGAAGATACTATACAAACATCTCTGGAAGTCCTCGTTAAGATTCGCTATGGACTTGAGATATTGCTATGAATATCCTCACAGATGATCCTCTTGGGGGAAGGTTTGATTTCTTAAAGCAGCTAAAAGTCATTCAGATGGGAATCTTTGAATAGAGTGTACAAGGAAACTATTAGCAAATTTGGATCACAAATAAAGTATGACAATAAAATAATAAAACTAATTATCTGATGCAGCTCAAAATATATTTTGACATGCAATTGCAAAGCAGAGTTTATAGATTACATTTTTATCTGTTGGGTTCCTATTCTCTCTGAAGTTATTGTTCCTAATTCTCCTAGGCAACAACTGTCTATCTTGTTTTACTAATTGTGTAGAATAATAGAAAATGCTTGGCATAGTCTATCTTATTAATGTCTAGTTTATTCATACAAAGGAAAAAATATTTCTTATATACAGACCACATTGTAACTTAACTTGATAATTATGTGCTGCAGATCACAGGATAAAACAAGTATCACTTGTGGGAAACTTACCTCTGAGTCTAAAGAAAGGAATAAGAAGAGAAGGAAAAGTGATTCAAGTTATTCAGTATAGTAATTTTATAAGATTTACACCAAGCATTATGCTATGATCTGTGCTAGATTTGCACTAGATACTTTATCTTTTTATCATTTAATATCATTCTTGCTACCTAACATATGTAATTCAACATGATGCAGAAAAAAACTAAAGGGATATATATTATTCTAATTTCTAATAGATACAGAGCTGTTAATTTGTTAGATCTTACAGGAAACATGTCACAGAAGCAGTAGTTCTCTAATTACAAAAACAAAAAGTCTGGCAAAGTACTAAGAAGCATATGTCCCAATACTATTATCATTTCTAAAGTTCGTTGCCTCATTCACTTATTCAACACCTATTATTATTTAGCACCTATTCCGTTCTGGCACATTTCCACATGCTAGAAATATGGAAGAATGAGGAAAGTACTACTCAGCATGAAATTCAGTTTCTAGTAAGAAGAGGAAGGCAATGAAGCAATAAACAGGCAAATCATATAGTATGTTAGATACAGAAAAGTAGTATGTTCAAACTAAAAGAAAGAGGTGAGGTACTAGTGAGGAAAAAGATGATGTTTTGGAAACAGTTACTAATGATGTGATATTAAAATAAAGTGCAAAAAGAGGTAAAGATGATAGGCATGCAGGTAAATGTATGACAAAAAATTCAGAAAGAGGGAAAAGCATCTAATAGTACTGGAAGATTGCTTAATAGGTAGCTTTAAAGATAAAAAACAAGTATCCAAAATTCTGACCAATTTTCATAGTAGATACAAGAGAATTTATTGATGCATTAGATTTAAAACTAGATCGGAATATGATATTCTAAGGAATTGTGATTGTTGTTGTTTTATTATCTTAAAGTACTGACACAAATACTATTTCAATATGTGGATATAATATAATTTGATCAAATTCACTTTTTCTATTACTTTTCCTCATTACTTTATCGTCAGCCCAATTTTTAAAAATTAAATAAATTGACAACATATAACACAGTCTAACATTCAACACCCCCATCAACTACTTTCACCTTCCCACTGAATTCTCCTACAAATAAATTCTTTTTTATATTGACATTAAACAGACAGACAGATAGGTAGATCGGCATGGATCTTTATGAAGGAAACTATGCAACATGTCTTTTGAGTCTGGCGTATTTCATATAACATAATGAACTCCTTTTCTACTCATTTTCCTGTCAAGGAAATAATTCTGTTCTTCCTATCGGTCAACTAAAGTCCCATTGTGTATATATACCACATTTTTTAATCTATTTATCAGTTGATCGGCACATAGACTGAATCCATAGCTCAGTTATTGTGAATAGTCCTACAATAAAACATTGGTATGCTGTTTTACATTCTTTCAGATATATGCTCAGGAACGCTATAGCAGGAATGATACAGGTTTTCAAGGAACCCTCATACTGATTTCCACAGTGACTGCAGTAATTGCCACAAATAGTGTACAAAAGATTATTCACCACCAACACCACCCCACAGCCTGGGTAATATTTGTTGCTATTTGTGTCTTTGTTGATAGCCATTCTGAATTGGGGGAGCCCCAGGGCCCTACAGGAACTAGGAATCAATGCATGGAGAATAAATGATACCCGTGGAAAACCCTAGTAGTGTATTGCTTAAGCTAATTATGTTTAGCTTTCTGCAATAATACACTCAAAATAAAGGAACAAATCTAAAGAGCATTTATCTTAAGATATCCTGATATCATGGATATGTTACCAGAACTACTTACCATACTTCTTCCTGATACCCTGTTAGCTACCTTTTGTGGTATGTCCTTTTGATCCATTCTTTAAGCTAAGCCCTGGGGACAATCTCACTCCATAAAAGTGGTGGTGCAGACATCTTCATTTTAGCTACATGTACAGATTGGATTCATTTCTCATCCTATAGTGTTATTAAAAGATTATGAAATGACGTTACATGAGTATTTCTTCATATATCACCCTGGTACAGGCTGGGAAGAACCCTCACTGACTGGATAAAAAGTCATGTCAATGTCATTTTGAGTTTCCTTTCTATTATGGATATGGATGTTGAACATTTCTCCATGTATTACTTGTACTCACTTTGATAACTGTTCAATTCATTAGTGAATTTATCTATTGGATTAATCTTATGTACATAATTTTTAGAGCTCTTTTACATTCTGGAAATAACTTATTTAACATCGATAGCTAGTAAATATTTTCTCTTATTTAATAGGTTGGCTCTGTATTTTGGCAATTTCTTCCTTTGCTGTGCATAATCTTTTCAATTTGATATAATTCTAGTTGACAATTCTTAACACTTACTTTCTGAACAAACAAAATCCTATTCAGAAAGGTATGAAGTTATTTATATCTATATCTTTAAGTATTTTCCCTGTTTTCTGTAGTATGTTAAAGTTTCAGTGTTCATAAAAGATCTTCACACATCACAAAGATGAATGTGTATCATTATTTCAACATTTTGTTATTTCCCTTCCCTTCCCCAAATTAGAAAAATGTAGACATATAGCCACCTAATTTTCAAAAAAGGAGCTACCAAAAGAGAAGAAAGACAGCCTCTTCCATAAATGGTGCTGGCAAAATTGATCAAACACATGTAGAAAACAACCCTAGATCCTTATATATCACCCTGCACCAGAATCAACTCCAAATGCATCAAAAACCTCAAAGTAAGAGAAGACACCCTGAAAACATTACAAAAAGGAATAGGAGGAAATCTAGGGCTGCTTGGCACAGGTCAATATTTTTTTAATAGAGATCCAGAAACACAATAAATTAAAAAAAAAGATTGGAAAAATGGGATTACATGAAACTTCAGTTTCTTCATGACAAAGGACATAGCAAGCAAAATCAATGGAAAGCCCACGGATTGGTAGAAGATCTTCACTAGCCATACAATGGACAAGGGTCTCATATCTAAAATATACTTAGATCTCAAAAATTAAATCCCCCAACAACAAATCCTCAAAGAAACAACCGCCCGATTAATAAGTGGACTAAAGACTTAAACAGACTTCTCTGAAGAGGAAATAAGAATGGCCAATGGACACATAAAAAATGCTCAGCCTCTCTAGCCATAAAAGAAATGTAAATCAAAACAACATTGAAATTCTACCTCACCCAAGTTAGAATGGCTATAATATAGAAATCTAATAACAAGAGATGCTGGAGGGGATGTGGCCAAAAAGGAACCCTACTGCTTTGTTGGTGGGAGTGTAAACTTGTTCAACTACTTTGGAAACAAGATGGATGTTCCTCAAAAGATTCCACATAGAGCCCCTATGGCCCAGCAATCCCACTTTTGGGCATTTACCCAAATTATCACAAACAAAACCATACTAAAGCTACCAGCACAACTATGTTTATTGCAGCATTATTCACCATAGCTAAGATATGGAACCAACCCAGATGCCCCTCAGTAGATGAAAGGATCAAGAAAATGTGGTATATATACACAAGAGAATTCTATGCCTCCATCAGAAAGAATGACATTGCCCCATTTATTCATTTATTAGGAAATGGAAAGACTTGGAAAAAATTATATTAAGTGAAGTAAGCCAGACTCAAAGAAACATAGGTCCCATGGTTTCCAGTGCAATAACTAGTATATGTCTAGGACAAGCAAAAGAGGTCAAAATCTATGTACATATGACTATATAAGCTGATGCTAAGTGAAATGAACCCCAAGATAGGGACACTAGAAATGTTATCTTTCTTGTTGTTCTTTTTAATGTACTATGCGAATTTTTTTGTTTCTTTGTATGTTCTTCCCCCATGGTACAACCCCTGTTGTCACTGTATTTGATTCCGGTGTTCTTCATCTTGTCTATACATTTTTTCTAATTTGAGGACAAGAAGGGAAATAACAAAATGCTGAAATAAGGATACAGGATGACCCATTGTAACAATGAGCTGTACAAGACACTATTTTGAAAACGAAGTTTACTATTTTTGAGGGGTGGGGCTAGGGAGCAGTTGGGTAGGTGGGGAGGAAAGGGCTCGTAGGGGAAAACAAAGGAGGGGGTAACAATGCTTGATAGGAAATGGACTGATTATCTTGCTCATGTAACTGTAACCCCTCTATAGAGTAGCTTTACAATAAAAAATATTTATTTTTAAAAAATAAGAAAAATGTGTATACAAGATGCAGAGCACCAGAATCAAATACCATGAAAACAGGGGTTATACCATGGGGGAAGAACATACAAAAGAAACCAAAAAAATCACATTGTACATTATAAGAACATTTTTAAAAAAGCAGAAAGAAAGATAAAAACTCTTGTGTCCCTATCTTAGGGTTCATTTCGCTTAGCATCATCTTATAGGGTCATATGCACATAGCTTTGGACAATTTTGAAAATGAACTTTACAACTTCCAGTGGGGAGGGAGGAGTTGGGGAGGTGGGGAGGGAAGGGATGGTAGCGGACAAACAAAGGAGGGAGTAACAATGTTCGATAGGAAATGCACTCTTTACCTTACTCATGTAACTGTAACCCTTCTGTACAGTATCTTTACAACAAAAATATATATCAAAAAGCCAAAGAAAAGATATTAGCTCCATTTGGTATTAATTTTCATACTATGTGAAAAATGGGGATATGATTTAATTCTTCATGTAGATATTCAGTTTTTCCAACATGATTTGTTGAACAGGCTGTCTTCGACCAATGTACTTTAGTTAGATGTTTGTAGCTATGTAGGCTTGTTTTTAGGTCTTTTATTGCTTTGGTCTATGTGGCAATTTTTATTCCAGTACCATGCTGCATTTTGTTGCTTTGGTTCTGAAGCATAATTTGAAATCAGGTATGGTGATACTTCCAGCATTGAGCTTTTTTGTTCAGGAATGCTTTATTTTTTTCAGTAGTTTGTACTTATGCATGGATTTTATGATTGATTTTTCTATTTGTGTGACAAATATCATTGGAATTTTATGGGCATTGCATTGTTTGCATAAATCACTTTCAGTAGTATGGCTTTGTTCACAATACTACTCTGCTAATCCATGAATATGAGAAGTCTTTCCAGCTTCTGGTGTCTTATTCAGTTCTCATATAATTTTTTAAAAGTTTTTCACTTCTTTAAGTATATTTGTAAGGATTTGTAAGCCAATGTGATGGCTATGTTATTAAGTTCATTATTGTTTTGTAGAAAAGTTACTGAATTTGGTATTTTTGACTATTATTCTCATGGAGCAGTTTAGGGTGTCAAATATAGGATGCCATCATCTGCAAAAAGGTTGATGTGACTTCTTTAATTTTTTATTGTCAAGGTGATGTACAGAGGGGTTAAAGTTACATAATTAAAGTAATAAGTATATTTTTGTCAAAATTGTTACTCTTTCCCCAATGTTCTCTTACTTTCCCTCCCCCCCCACACCCCCAAGCTATATCAATCATTTCCAACAGATTTTCTTGTGTATGTGGCTGTTGCATTGTTTTTCCCATTGTCTTTTGTCTTTTCATTCTGTCTTTCCCCTTCCCTTTCCTAATTCAGATAAACATACATACAATACCAGGATACCAGAATAAAATACAATGAAAACGGCATGTACCATAGGGGGGAAGAACATACAAAAGAAACAAAATATCACATAGTACAAGTTATGTCGAAAACGAACTTTACAACTTTGGTGTGGGGGGGCGGAGCAGGGAGGATTGGGGGGGCTGGGGGAGGATGGAAAGGGATGGGAAAGAGAAACAAACGAGGAGGCTACAATGCCTGATAAGAAATGTACTCATTATCTTGCCCATGTAATTGTAACCCCTCTGTACAGTATTTTCACAATAAAAAATTATATGAATTAAAAAAAAACAACAAAGAAAAAATCTTGTGTCCATATCCTGGAGTTCATTTCACTCTCTGTCATCTTATATGGTCATATGTATATAGCTACATATACACAGCAACGGTTTGGCTCCTGTCCTAAAAGAGTGTCCTATTTTCGTGTTAGAGTGGCTCTTGTCTCCAAATAGGTAGAACTAACTGTATAAACACAAAGAACATGGCCAATTAACCAACCTCAACTGCAACTCCATATAAACAGGCAGTAGAATAGTCAGGGAATGACTTAGAGGATAATGCTCAAAATATTTCAAAATCATGGTTCTTAAATATGTTTAATGAAGACATGGATACCCTGTACAGGGCTATACAAGAATGTGATGAGTCAAACCAAAAATTAATATAGGTATCCATGGGCTCCACAAATAAAAAGAGGAAGAAATTCCAGCAGAAGGAGAAAGAGTCCAGTGAAAAGATCAGAAACCAGTTAAAGGAATTAAAATAGAATACTGAAAACCAACTCCAGGTGGTAAGGCAGTGCATTCAAAACTTGAAAGAAAGCCTCAATAAAGCACTGGCAATCATCAAGAATGATCAGCAAGAAGGAAGGGATATAAATGGCAAAATAAATACTTGAAAGCAGAATGGAGGAGGCAGAAGACAATCTCCAAAGCAGAAGATAGTTTAGACTCCATAGAGAAAGAACACACAGATATTCATAACAAAACCAAGAAGCACGATAGATCATTATAAGAACAAGATACAATCAGAAAGCCTGATTTGAGGTTAATAGGTATTGAGGAGGGCCTGAAGAGAGAAGCCGAGGATTAGAAATATACTCAGCAGAATCCTAGCAAAGAACTTCCAAAATATATAAAAGGATAGGCTCATCCAGATACAAGAAGGCTTTGGAACCCCAAATAGACCAGAACAGATTAGGACATCCCACTGCCACATGATAATCCATACAGGATCAATAGAAACTAATGAAAGAATTTTTAAAGCTACCAGGGAGAAGAGAATAGTCACCTATAAAGGTAAACCAATCAGATAATCCACAAATTTCTCAGCAGAGATCATGAAAGCAAGGAGGCCCAGGAATGAGGTATGCCATGCCCTAAAGAAAAATAATTACCAACCAAGAATAATTTACCCAGATAACCTCTCATTCATAGTGGAGGGACAAATAAATCCTTCCACATTATGGAAAAACTGAAACAATGTATCATTACCAAACCAGCATTAAAAAAAATTTCTCAAAGATGTTCTACACATAGAAAACCAGAAAGAACATGATATTGGCAGTGAAAAATCCCACAAACAGAGAACTACATAATCACAGTAGGTACATCAAGGCACAGTGCTCCCCCAAAAATGGATAAGAAAGGGGAGTTTGGAGGAAGATGGCAGAGGAGAACAAGCTTTCACATAAAAAGCGGATTTAGTGTTCCAGTGAACAGTCCTAGGCTAGAGAATCACACCAAGTGTGCCATCACAGTACAGAGAGTTTGGCCAGAGAGGGAAAATCCAGGAAAGGAGACAGATATGAGCACTTGCCAGTGCTGTGCTGCCCGTAGCCGCCATACCTACAACAGAGAGAGTCCAGGATAAAGGCGCCAGAAACAGCAGGCGAGTGGATTCTACTTAACACCAGCAAGAACTGACAAGGAGCAGATATCTTCATCCTGCAGATTGCAGACCAGACACAGCCCAGGAACCAAGACTCTGGCATGAATAGAACCCTGACATCCTCACTCCTTGTCAGGGAGCAGAGGAGGGAATGCCGCCCCTCCCCCACCACTGGAGATCTCCATCTTTGATGCTGACAAAGGCCTGGCTGAGCAACTAGCTCCAACTCAGGCCTTGGAAGGGAAAAATGGGAGCCATTAGCAGGTCACAGGAACCTGACCTGACCTGATAGGCTCAGCTCCACCCAGGAGAAAGTCACCCAGCTCAGGCAGATGTAGCTCAGCCCCGGGAGGAGTGACTTTCTTCACTGGTAAACAGAATCAGAGGATGCCCCTCCCTACAGCAGCCTAGACAAACAATTGAAATTAAGTAGACCTAAACCCTAAGAATGGCTCCAGGCTGGGCTCTGTGAGTGTCTCAGAAGATAGCCCCTCAGGGAAAACCTACTGCCTTGCTGAAAGGCCTCAACCCTACACAGAACCTAACCTCATCACAGCATCTCCAAACTAGAGGAAATAGCCATCTCCCTCTTTTGTGATACTCAAAGCAGATCTCGCTCCCACTGAACTAACATGGGAGGAAGATCACAAAAATCTGGGTAATGCAGAGCATTTTTCTGCCTGCTCAAAAAAAAATGACTTAAGAAACCAAGCAAGCCACAGAAAAACCAAACACCACAAACAGACCAGAGACTCCACCAAGATACTGGTTATGGACATAGGGGAGATACAGGATCTTCCCATCCCACCCACCTCTCCCCCCACAAAAGGAAAAAAAAACAAAGAACTCTTTTTTGTACCTTATTTTAAATTTTCAAATTTTTAAAAATTGTTTTCTATCAATATTTTTTTCTTCTCATAATTTTTATTTTAGGTGTATATGTTTGTGTGTGCTTTTTTATTTCTTCTGATTTTTTATCCTTTTATAAAATTGTTTTCATTTTTTCTTTCTTTCTTTTATACGTGACTTAATTGTTGTTTGGCTCATCCCCAGATATCTACCAGTTGACGATTATTAAACCTTATACCCCATTGTGTACACACTTAATCCAGAAATTTATTAGTCAATTCACGACCTCTTAGGCTTAAATTCTTTAATAGCAGTATTATCTCTTCATACCTATATACCTATATAATTTTCAAGTAACTAATTTTAATTTTTTTTATTTTTTTATTTTTTCATGTCTCCTTTCTATCCCTCCCCTCCTCTCATCCTATCCTTGTCTCATTATCATTTCTTTAAACTTACATAATTCTTAAGTGTTTCACTTTTTAAATTTAAATTTTTTTTCTTCCATTTGTTCTAGTTTTTTTTCTCCCACTCTCCTATCATTCTGTCCAACCCATTTCCCTCTCTGAGATAAGGACTTGGTTAAATTCAATCTCCTTTTACCTTGCCACATCCCTCTAATACTATTTTTCCCCACATTTCACCCTAAACCTAATAATTTCTGGTTTGCCAAATTCTGCTTTGTCGTTCTTAGCCCATTACTCCATGGTTGTTTGATGTTGAATAGATTCTATCTATTGAACTAGATTGTATCTACAGCCTTTTGACTGTGCAACTACAGGACTCTGGTTGATGCTTGCCTTAAAATAGTGTTCTAGCAAAAACTGGTGTTGGTTTCATAGCAAATGGGCAGAACAAGCCAGAAAAACATGAGAAAAATGACAAGTCCAGATATCTCAACTCGCACTCATGACAATCAGGTGACAGAACAGTTAATGAATAATCCAGAGGAGAGTTCCCAAAAAGCTCTACAAAAATTACTGGAAAACATGGTGAATGAAAAGATTGAAAACCTGCAAAGGACTCAGTGTGAGTGTGATAGGGATTGAGAGAAGGCAAACCAAAGACTAATACAGGAATCTCTCGAGCCTGCATGAGCAAGTTGAAAACAGTCAAAGAGAAAGAAAGGAATTGCATGAGCAGGCTCAGAACAGTAAAAGAGAAAGACAGGATTTGCATGAGGAGGCTGAGAACAGTCAAAGAGAACTACATGAGTTGTGTATAATTGAGGAATCTAAACAAAGTGTAATATAGGAATTGCGAGAGAGGGATGAGAATAGACAAAGATCAATAGAGGCATTAATGGAATCCATAAACAGACAGCTGAAAGAATTCAGGGAGACCACAAAGGGAATTTTGCTAAATGTAGCCCAATATGAGGAATAGGAATCCAAGAAAATCATAACCAATCAACTAAGTGATTTGAGAATAAACACTGAACACCAAATTAAGGAAGTAAAGAAGTTCATACAAGATCTAAAACAAAGCTCCAACCAGGAATCTGAAGCCAACAAAGCTGACCAATTAGAAGGAAAAGAAAAAACAAAGTAGAAAGTCTTGATAGTAGGTTAGACCATGAAGATGATCGAATCTCGGGGATTGAAGACAGCCTAGATATTGAAGAGAAAGAACATATAACTATACAACACAGATCCAAGAAATATAATAGATCTACTCAAAAATTAGAAGACACCATCAGAAGGCCTAATCTGAGGATAATAGGTATAGAGGAGCACCTAGAGACAGAAGTTACTGGTCTAGAAAGTTGGTTTAACAGGATCCTAGCAGAGAACTTCCCAAACATGCAAAAAGATAGGCTTATACAGATACAATAAGATTTTAGAACTCCCAATAGACCAGAGCAGAACAGGACATCCAACTGACCCATTATAATCCGCATAAGATCAATCCAGACCAAGGAAAAGATCCTTGTAGCTGTCAAGGAGAAAAGATCAATCACCTATAAAGGAAAACAAATTAGAATCACCTCAGATTTCTCAGCAGAGACTAAGTAACAAGTGCCTGGAATGATGTATATCATGCCCTAAAGACAAACAGCTATCAACCAAGAATACTGTACCCAGGTAAACACTCCTTCATAACCACAGGTCAAATAAAACCTTCCATAGCAAAGAAAAACTGAAAGAATATATCTCCACCAAACCAGCCCTACAAAAGATACTTAAAGATGACCTACACATAGAAAACCAACAAGACCACAGTAAAGGCCAAGAAACCACACCCAAACTGAGAATCCAAGAACCATAGGAAGAACCCAGTTGCTGCAGCCCCCAAGAAGGTGGATAACATGGCAGGATTTCCCAAATGCCTCTCAGTCCTAATTCTCAACATTAATGGACTTAAAATTCCAATTAAATGATAGACTGTCTAGTAGGATAACAAAGAAAGATCCTTTTATCTGCTGTCTTCAGGAGTCACACATTGCCCATAAAACCAAACACACTTTGAAAGTGAAAGGCTGGAATAAAATTAACCAAGAAATGGCCCAGATAAATAGGCAGGAGTAGCAATCCTAATATCATAAAAATTGATTTCATATTAAAATTAGTGAGAAGAAATAATGAAGGTAGCTACATACTAATTAAGGGAT
Source organism: Dipodomys ordii (assembly GCF_000151885.1). Classification (NCBI taxonomy): domain Eukaryota; kingdom Metazoa; phylum Chordata; class Mammalia; order Rodentia; family Heteromyidae; genus Dipodomys; species Dipodomys ordii. The sequence goes on along the minus strand of NW_012267394.1, from coordinate 2,165,760 downwards.
CTCTCCTTCAGGAGGATATTACAATTCTAAATATCTATTCTCCAAAAAACGGAGTAACCAATTTTATCCAAGAAACAGTACTTTCTCTCAAAGCTCACATAGATTCAAAGACACTATTTGTTGGGGACTTTAACATACCACTATCCCCACTATATAGATACTCAGCAACAACTAAAAAGAGAAACCATATATCTAAAGAACTGCATAGATCAACTAGATTTAACAGACATCTACTGAATATTTCACCCAGCAGCAACAGAATAGATGTTTTTGTGAGAAACACATGGAACTTTTTCCAAAATAGACCACATTTTAGGTCACAAAGCAAACTTGTCCAAATTCAAAAACATTGAAGTTATACCTTACATTCTCTAAGACCACAAAGGAATAAAATTAGAAATCAACATCAAAAGCCACCAAAAAAAGTACTGTAAAACATGGAGGCTGAACAATACACTGTTGGATCACCACTGGAACATGGAAGAGATTAGAAAGGAAATTTAAATGTACATGATATTCAACAAAAATAAACACATAAATTACCAACTCCTGTGGGACACAGCAAAGGCAGTACTCAGAGGCAAGTTTATAGCTATGAGTTCCCACATGAACAAATTGGGGAGATCTGAAACCAACAATTTAATGAGACATCTGGAACCTCCTTGAAAAATAGCAGCCGATAAACCCCAATCCAGTAGACAGAAAGAAATCATTAAAATTAAATCAGAATTAAATGAATTAGAATCCAAAATCATAAACAGAGAAATAATCAACAAAACAAAGAGTTGGTTCTTCGAAAAAATTAACAAAATTGACAATACCTTAGCAAATCTTATCAGAAAAAGAGGAGAATACACCCAAATAAATAGACACAGAGATGAGAATGGAAACATCACCATAGAAACAACCAAGATTCAGAACATTATGAGGGAATTCTACTCAAACCTACATGCTAATAAGTTTAAGAACTTGGCAGAAATGGACCTTTTCCTAGAAAACATCAACATGGTGAAACAAAACTGAGATGAGTTAAGCCATGTTAACAGGCTCATATCAATCATTGAAATAGAAACAGAAATAAGAAACCTCATATCTAACAAAAGGGCAGGACCAGAAGGATTTACAGCGGAATTCTACAAGGCCATCAAAGCAGAGCACATACCAATACTCCTCCAACTCTTCAAAGAAATTGAAAGAGAAAGTTCACTACTGAACACATTCTATGAAGCCATCATAACCTTCATCCTCAAACCAGGGAGGGACTCATCAAAGAAAGAGAACTATAGACCCATTTCTTTGATGAACATTGATGCAAAACTTCTCAACAAAATTTTGGTATAGGACAGTTAAGTAACTTGCCCAAGAGTACAAAAGGTGATTGGAAGAGCAGACCCTGTATAATGAATGCTACGTGTTATTTACTTGATATGTATTTGTACTGTTGATAATGCAAGTGGTTTATATGCATTATCTAAGTATTTTCCATAAAATATTTTAGTGTAATATTGTTGTCTACATTTTTGTATGTTTTTATTGTAAAAATACTATACAGAGGGGTTACAGTTACATGAGAAAAGTAATGAGTACATTTCCTATTGAGCATTGTTGCCTCTTCCTTTGTTTTCACCTACCATCCCTTTCCTCCCACCTCCATAACTATCGCCCCCCACCAAAGTTTTAAAATTTGTTTTCAGCATACTTTCTTGTACATCTTATTTTTGCAATGGGTCTACATTTTTTAAGAGTAGGAAGCAAATATTTACAGATGGAAAGTGGTAACTAACATTAGCTAGGGCTGGGATACATAGAATATTCTCTGACAATAGAAAGTATCATCCTATATATATATTTGATATTTATAATATATATATATATATATATATATTTGATATTTGCCTATCCTGGAACTTAGACTCTGGAGCTGGGCACTGTCCCTGAACCTTTATGCTCAAAGCTAGTTCTCTACCACTTGAGCTACAGCTCCACTTACATCTTTTTCTCTGTGTGTGGTTCATTGGAGATAAAAGACTCATGAATTTTTTTCTTGGGCTGTCTTTGACTGTGATTCTCAGACATTGGCCTCTTTAGTATTTAGAATTACAGTTGTGAGACACCAGCACCCAAAATAAATAAATAATTTTGAGGTTGTCTATTTTCCATATAATAAAAGTAAAATATTATACTAATATCTTAATTGACACTACTTGTCAAATAAGGATACGCTAGTGACCTCACAATCTTCCAGACAAATAGCTAAAATTAATTTTATCAAGAGAGGAAAGATGAACCCAGAACAGTGCACAGTGACTTTTAACCATTTTGGTGTGTGTTTCATGTGTGTGTGTGTGTGTGTGTGTGTGTGTGTGTGTGTGTGTGCATCCACACACAAACACAATCTTGAATAAAAACTACCTCATAGATACTTTTAGAATCCCATCAGTGTGGCTACTGTCTCAAAGTATAAAGAATCCCAATAAAGGCAAACATGACTGGCTCTTTATAATTATGGGGAACCTGAGAAAGTTGGAACATAAATTCCATGAAGGGATGACACTGAAATTTGAGAAATAAAGTTGTCAAAAGATTCCTCTAAGGCAGAAAGAAGATGGCAGAGGAGAAGCTGGAGGCTAAACAAGCTATCACATAGAAAGCAGTTTTAGTGTTCCACTGAACAGTCCTAGCCTACAAAATCACACAAGTGTGCCATCACAGTACAGAGAGTTTGGCCAGACTGGGGAAATCCAGGCAAGGAGACATATTTGTGCACTTGCCAGTAGCTGCTGCTGTGGTGACAGCCGTGGCAGTGGTGGCAGCCATAGCTGCCATACCAACTGAGAGAGTCCTGGATAAAGGTGCCAGACGAAGCAGGCAAGCAGATTCTACAACCACCAGCAAGAACTGACAAGGAGCAGAAATTTTCATCTTGCAGATTGCAGACCAGAGACAACCCAGGAACCAAGACTCTGGGGTAAGTAGAGCCGTGACATCCTCACTCCATCTCTCATACTGACAAAGGCACAGATGAGCAGCTAGCTCCAACTCAGGCCTTGGAAGAAAATAAAAGAGTCATTTAGCAGATCACAGGAACCTGACTTGACTTACCAGGCTCAGCTCCACCCAGGGGAAAGTCACCCCGCCCTAGCAGATGTAGCTCAGCCCCCCACCCAGGGGTGACTTTCTTCACTGGGTAAACAGAGCCAGAGGCTGCCCCTCCCTACAGCAGCCTAGACAAACAATTGAAACTCAATAAACAGAAACCCTGGGAATGGCTCCAGGCTGGGCTTTGTGTCTTAGGAGCTAGACCCTCAGGGAAAAGCTACTGTTTGCTGAAAGGCCTCAACCTTACCCAGAACCTAGCCTCATCACAGCATCTCCAAACTAGAGAAAACAGCCATCTCCCTCTTTTGTGATACTCAAAGCAGATCTCCCTCCCACTGAACTAGCCTGGGAAGAGGGTCACAAAATCCTGGGTAACACAGAGCATTTCTCTGTCTGCTCAAACAAACTTACTTAAGACATCAATCAAGCCACAGAAAGCCAAACACCACAAGTAGACCAGAGACTCCACCAAGAGACTCGTTATGGACACAGGGGAGATACAGGATCTTCCCATTAACCACCCCCCCAAAAAAAATCAAAGAACTCTTTTTTCTTCCTTTTTATAATTTTCATTTTTAATTGCTTTCAATTAATCTTTTTTTCTCTTATAATTTTTATTTTAGGTGTGTATGTGTGTGAGTGCTTTTTAAACAAAATCTCCTTTGACCTTTTGGTCCTTTAATATTATTCTTTTCATTTTTTTCTATATTTCTTTCCTTTTTGCATGATTTAATTGTTGTTCTGTTCATCCCCAGATATATACCAGTCATCGATTATTAGTCCTTATCCCTCATTGTATACATACTTAATCCAGAAATTTATTACTCAATTCACAACCTTTTAGGCTTAACTTCTTTAATAGCAGTATTATGTCTTTATACCTATATAATATTCCAGTAACCTATTTTAAGGATTTTTATTTTTTAATTTTTCATGTTTCCTTTCTATCCCTCCACTCCTTTCATCCTATCCATTCCTTCTTTCAATATCATTTCTTCATGCTTACATAATTTTTAAGAGATTCACACTTTTATTTAAATTTTTGTTTTTCTATTTTTTTCTTGTTTTTTTTTTCTTTTAAATCTCTCTCCTATCATTCTGTCCAATCCATTTCCCTCTCTGAGATTAGGACTTGGTTAAATTCATTCTCCACTTACCACTACGCATTCCTCTAATCACGTTTTTCCCCTCATTTCTCATTATACCTTATAATTTTTGGTTTCCTAAATCCTTCTTTGCTGTTCTTAGCTGTTGAACTAGATTGTATCTGCAGCCATTTTGACTGTGCAACTACAGGACTCTGGTTGATGCTTGCCTTAAAATATTGTTCTAGCACAAAATTGTTGTTACTATCATACCAAATGGGCAGAACAAGCTGGAGAAACACAAGAAAAATGGCAAGTCCGGATATCTCAAATCTCACTCATGATAATCAGGTGGCACAACAGTTAATGAATAATTCAGAGGAGAGTTCCCTTAAAGCTCTACAAACACTATTGGTAAACATGGTGAATGAAAATATTGAAAACTTGCAAAGGACTCAGTGTGAGCATGATAAGGAGTGGGAGGAGGCAAACCAAAGATTACCACAGGAAACTCATGAGAATGAGGAAGCTACTCAAAGATTAATACAGGAATTGTGTGAGCAGGCAAAGAACAGTCAGAAAAACACAGGAATTGCATGAGCAAGCTTAGAACAGTCAAAGAGACTTGAAAGTATTGCATGAACGTGAGAAAGCAAACTAAAGAGTAAAAGGAATTGAGAGATGAGGATGAGAATAGACAAAGATCAATAGAGGCATTAATGGAATCCATAAACAGAGAGCTGAAAGAATTCAGGGAGACCACAAAGGGAATGCTGAATGGAGCCAGACAGAAGGAATGGGAATCCAAGAAAACCATAACCAATCAGCTAAGTGATTTGGGAATAAATACTGAACACCAAATTAAGGAAGTAAAGAAGTCCACACAAGATTTAAAACAAAGCTCCAACAAAGAATTTGCAGCCATCAAAGCAGACCAATTAGAAGGAAAGGAAATAAAACAAAGTAGAAAGACTTCACAGTAGGTTAGACTATGCAGAAGATTGAATCTTGGGGATTGAAGACAGCCTAGATACTATAGAGAAAGAACATACAACTATCCAAGACAAACACAAGAAATATAATACATCAATTCAATATTTGGAAGACACCATCAGAAAGCCTAATCTGAGGAAAACGGGTGTAGAGCAGCTCCCAGAGACAGAAGTTAATGATCTAGGAAATTTATTTAAGAGAATCCTAGCAGAGACCTTCCCAAACATGCAAAAAGATAAGCCTATTCATATACATTAAGCTTTTACAACCTCACATAGACCAGACCAGAACAGGACATCCCACCGTCACATTATAATCTGCATAGGATCAATTCAAACCAAGGAAAGGATCCTTAAACCTGTCAGGAGAAAAGATCAATTACCTATAAAGGGAAGCAAATTAGAATAACCTCAAATTTCTCAGCAGAGTCAGTTAAAGCAAGAAGAGCCTAGAATGATGTATGCCATGACCTAAAGACAAACAACTATCAACCTAGAACACTGTACCTAGCTAAACTCTCTTCATAACTGAAGGCCAAATAAAAACCTTCCATAGCAAAGAAAAACTGAAACAATATATCTCCACCAAACCAGCCCTATGAAAGATACCTAGAGATATCCTACACATAGAAAACCAACAACACCAGAATAAAGGCCAAGAAACTATACCCAAACTGAGAATACAAGAACCATAGGAAGAACCCAGTTGCCGCAGCCCCCAAGGATGTGGATAACGTGGCAGTAACTACCAAACACTTCTAAGTCCTAACTCTCAACATTAACGGACTTAATTATCCAATTAAGCAACACGGATTGTCTAGTTGGATTAAAAAGCAAGATCCTTCTATCTGCTGCCTTCAGGAATCACATCTTGCCATAAAAACAAACATAAGGGCTGGGAAAGTGGCTCAGTGGTAGAGTGCATGCCTTGCATGCCAGAGGCCCTGGGTTCGATTCCTCAGCACCACATAACCAAAAAGAAAAAAGCCAGAAGTGGAGCTGTGGCTCAAGTGATAGAGTACTAGCCTTGAGCTGAAGAGCTGAGGGACAGCGCCCAGGCCCAGAGTTCAGGCCCCATGACCGGACCCCCCCAAAAAAAAACATAATTTGAAAGTGAAAGGCTGGAACAAAATCTACCAAGCAAACGGACCCCATAAAAAGGCAGGAGTTGAAATCTTAATATCAGATAACATAGACTTCAAATTAAAATTAGTGAGAAGAGATAAAGAAGGTCACTATATTCTAATTGAGGAATCTCTCCTTCAGGAGGATATTACAATTCTAAATATATATGCATCAAACAACAGAGCACCCAAATTTATCCAAGAAACACTACTTTCCCTCAAATCTCACATAGATCCAAAGGCATTAATTGTTAGGGACTTTAACACACCACTATCTCTACTAGATACATCAACTTAGCAAAAACTCAACAGAGAAACCGCAAATATAAAAAACTGCATAAATCAAGTAGATTTTACAGACATCTACAGAATATTTCACCCAGCAGCATCAGAATACATGTTTTTCTCAGCAACACATGGAATATTTTCCAAAATAGACCAAATTTTAGGTCACAAAGCAAACGTCCTAATTCAGAAACATTGAAGTTATACCTTGTATTCTCTCAGAGCACAAGGGAATAAAATTAGAACTCAACACCAAAAACCACCAAAGAAAGTCTTGTAAGACATGGAGGCTGAACAACACACTGTTAAATCATCAGTGGGTCATGGAAGAGATTAGAAAAGAAATTCAAATGTTAATGATATTCAACAAAAATGAACACACAAATTACCAGCTCTCTAGGACACCGCCAAGGTACTACTCAGAGGCAAGATTATAGCTCTAAATTCCTACATCAACAAATTGGAGAGATCTGAAACCAACACTTTAATGAGGCAGCTGAACGTCTTGAAAAAATAGCAGCAAGCTAAACCCCAATCAAGTAGACAGAAAGAAAGAATTAAAATTAAATCAGAATTAAATGAATTGGAATCCCAAAAAACTATAGAAAGAATCAAGTAAAGAAAGAGTCGGTTCTTGGAAAAAAATAACAAAATTGACAGACCTTTAGCAAATCTTATCAGAAAAAGAAAAGAACACACCCAAATAAATAAACTCAGAGATGAGAATGGAAACATCACCACTGAAAGAACCAAGATTCAGAACACTTTAAGGGACTATTTCTCAATCCTTTATAGTAATAAGTTTGAGAAACTGACAGAAATGGACTTTTTCCTAGCAAATATAGACATGCCAAAACTAAACCAGGATAAGTTAAACCAACTTAACTGGCAAATATCAAACATTGAAATAGAAACAGCAATAAGAGATCTCCCATCTAAGAAAAGCCCAGAACCAGCTGGATTTACAGTGGAATTCTACATGGCCTTCAAAGCAGAGCTCACACCAATACTCCTCCAATTCTTCAATTGAGTTCACTACTGAACTCAATCTATGAAGCCATCATAACCCTCATCCCCAAACCAGGCAGGGACTCATCAAAGAAAGAGAACTATAGACCCACCTCTTTGATGAATATTGATGCAAAACTTCTCAACAAAATTCTAGCCAATCAACTTCAACAATTCATCCAAAAAGTCATAAATCGTGATCAAACAGGATTCACTTCAGGGATACAAAGCTGGTTCAACATACACAAATCAATTAATATAATTCATCACATCAACAAGAGCAAGGATAAGAACCAAATGGTTATCCCAATAGATGCAAAAAAAAAGAATTTGACATGCTCCAACATCCCTTTATGTTGAAGGCTCTGGAAAAATTAGGAATCCATGGAACATTCCTCAATACAATAAAGGCTGTATATGACAACTCTACAGCCAGCATTATAGTTAACGGTGAAAACCTAAAGCCATTTCTTCTCAAGATACGATACCTTTGTCCATTTTATGGCTAGTGAAGTTCTTATCCCAAACTCTGGGCTTTCTATTGATCTTGCTAGCTATGTCCTGTGCCATATAGAAGCTCTGCAGCTTCATATGATTCCATTTGTCCAAACTTTCTTTGATTTGTTGTGTTTCTGGGTCTGTATTAAGAAAATTTAAGATGCAAACATAAAGGGGATCCACACAGGAAAGATAAGGTAAAACTCTCCCTCTTTGCAGATTAAATGATCTTGTATTTAATGATTCCCAAGGACACCACTCACAAATTACTGGAGCTTATTCGAAACTTTGGCAAAGTAATTGGTTGTAAAAGTAACCCTCAAAAATCAATGGCTTTTCTCTATGCCAACAATGACAATAGTGCGGCTGAAATCTGGAAAGCAACTCCTTTTATAGTAGCCCCACAAAAAATAAAATAGCTAGGAGTTAACTGAAGAAGTGAAGGGCCTTTACAATGAAAACTTTAAAAACCTGAAAAATGAAATCAAAGCAGGACATAGAAAGTAGAAAAACCTCCCATGCTCCTGGATTGGAAGGATCTACATCGTGAAATTGGCAATACTTCCAAAGGCTACCTACAAATTCAGTGCGATAGCAATCAATATTCCAGCCATATTCTTCAATGAAATAGAAGAAGCAATCCAAAAATTCATATGGAACAATAAAAGAGCCAAAATAGCAAAAAAGACCTTTAACAGAAAGAACAGTGCTGGAGGAATATCAGTACCAAATTTCAAATTCTACTACAAAGCCATAGTAATCAAAACAGGTTGGTACTGGCACAAAAAGTGATCTGAGGACCAATGCATTAGTATTGAAAACCCAAAAATGGACCTACAGACCTATAGCCATCTAATCTTCGATAAGGTCGCTAAAAAAAAATAGAATGGAAGAATGGAAGCCTCGTCAGTAAATGGTGCTGACAAAGTTGGTTAACTACTTGTAGAAAACTAAAGCTAGATCCTTATATATCAGCAGAATCAACTCCAAATGAATAAAAGACCTCGGAGTCAAAGCAGACACTCTGAAAACATTACAGGATAGAATAGGAGAATCTTTAGGTTTTCTTGGCACTGGCCAAAATTTTCTTTAAAAAGACCCAGAAACAGAACAAATCAAAGAAAGGCAGGACAAATGGGATTGCACGAAATTGCAGAGCTTCTACTTGGCAAAGAACATAGCTAGCAAAATCAATAGAAAGCCCACAGATTGGGAGAAGATCTTCACTAGCCATACAACAAAGGTCTCATATCTAAAAGATACCTGCAACTCAAAAAATTAAATCTCCCAACAACAAATCGTCAGAGAAACAACTGCCCTATAAATAAGTGGGCTAAAGACTTAAAGAGAAACTTCTCTGAAGAGGAAAGAAGGATGGCCAATAGACACATGAAGCAATGCTCAACCTCCCTAGCCATAAAAGAAGTGCAAATCAAAACAACATTGAGATATCACCTCACCCTAGTTAAATTGGCTATAATCAAGAACTCTAATAATAACAGAAGCTTGAGGGGATGTGGACAGAAGGGAACTTTACAGCATTGCTGGTGGGAGTTTCAACATGTTCAACCACTTAGGAAAGTAGTATGGAGTTTTCTCAAAAGACTCAACATAGAGATCCCCTATGACCCAGCAATACCAGTTTTGGGCATTTACCCAAATTATCAGAAACAAGACCATACTAAAGCTACCAGCACGACTATGTTTATTGCAGCATTATTTCCCATAGCTAATATATGGAACCAACCCAGATGCCCATAAGTAGATGAATGTATGAAGAAGATGGGGTATATATACACAAGGGAATTCTATGCCTCCATCAGAGCGAATGACATTGCCACATTTTTAGGAAATGGAAAGAATTGGAAAAATTATATTAACTGAAATAAGCCAGTCCCAAAGAAACATAGGTCCCATGGTTTCCCATATTTGCAATAACTAGTATATGTCTGAGACAACCAGAAACAGTCAGATAAGTTGATGTTAAGCAAAATGAACCCCAAGAGGATTCAAATGTTTTTTTCTTTCTTGTGATTGTTTCTAACATATTTATAAGATGATTTCTTTGTTGCTTTGTATGTCACTCTTCCACAGTATAACCCCTGTTTTCACTGTATTTGATGTTGGTATACTTTGTGGAGGGGAAGGGGAAAAATTGTTTATATAAGGATACAGGTAGACCCATTGCAAGATTGAGATGTACAAGATGTTATGTGGGAAAATGAACTTTACAACTTTTTTCGGGGGGTGGGGGGTGGGGAGGTTGGGGGAGCCGGGAGAGGGCGGGAGCTGGGAAGGCTAGGAAGAGAAACAAAGGAGGAGGCAACAATGCTTGATAAGAAATGTACTCATTACCTTGCTTATGTAATGGTAACCCCTCTGTACGGTATTTTCACAATAGAAAATGAAAAAAAGAACCACATGGTTATCTCAACAGATGCAAAAAAACAATATATTACAAGACCCAACACCCCTTCATGATGAAAGTTCTAGAAAAACGAGGAATCCAAGGAACATTCCTCAATACAATATAGCCTGTGTATTACAAACCTACAGCCAGCATTATACTTAGTGTTGAAAAACTAAAGCCATTTCCTCATATCTCAGGAACAAGACAAGGATGTCCACTCTCTCCACTTCTCTTCAATTTAGTATTAGAATGCTCAGCTATAGCAATAAGACAAGATGCCAACATAAAAGGAATCTAAATAGGGAAAGGTGAAGTAAAACTCTTCCTCTATGCAGATGACATGATCCTGTATATAAAGAATCCCACGGACTCCACTCCAAAATTACTCGAGGTGGTTCAAAACTTTGGTAACTAGCAGGGTATATAATTAACCCTCAAAAATCCATGGCTCTTCTTTATGTTGACATTGAGGAAAGCATGGCTGAAATTAGGAAAGCAACTCCATTCATAATAGCCCCACAAAAAAAAATACTTAGGAATTAACCAAAGAAGTGAAGGACCTCTATGATGAAAACTATAAAAACCTGAAAAGGAAATCAAAACAGAACATAGAAAGTGGAAAAAACTCCCATGCTCCGGGATTGGAAAAATCAGCATCATGAAAATGGCAATACTTCCCAAGGCTATCTACAATTCAATGCGATACCTATCAATATGCCAACCTCATTCTTCAAGGAAATAAAAGAGGAAATCCAAAATTTCATATGGAACAATAAAAGACCCCGAACAGCAAAAACGATCCTCAACAGAAAGAAAAGTGCTGGAGGAATATTAATACCAAAATTCAAACTCCCCTACAAAACCATAGTAATCAAAACAGCTTGGTACTGGCACAGGAACAGACCTCAGGACCAATGGAATAGAATTGAAAACCCAGAAATGAACCTATAGACCTATAGTCATATAATCTTCGATAAGGGAGCTAAAAAAGTAGAATGGAAGAAAGACAGCCTCTTCAGTAAATGGTGCTGGCAAAACTGGTTAATCGCTTGTAGAAAACTAAAGTTAGATCCTTATATATCACCCTGCATCAAAATCAACTCCAAATGCATTAAAGACCTAGAAGTCAAAGCAGACACTCTGAAAACATTACAGGATGGAAGATGAAAAACCCTACGTCTCCTTGGCACAGGCTGAAATTTTCTTAAAAGAGACCCAGAAACACAACAAATCAAAAAAAAAAAAAAAGGTTGGACAAATGGAATTGCATGAAGTTCCAGAGCTTTTGCATGGCCATAGACATTGTCAGAGCTTTGTCCGTCCCACAAAGGAAGGATGGGGTCCGAGGAAAGGTAAGTGCAGCTGTTCGCCCTTACCCCAGCCTCCCTTAACCGGGGAGACAATCAGACAGAGTGGGGAGTCAAGTCAAGCAGGAAAATTCATTTATTAACACACATCAAGTCCTTTTTAAAGCAAAAAAGAGCGGGTGACATGGGAGGGGAGGAAGAGGAACCAATCACTGTAAAGGTCACACCCTATCATGCACCTAAGCTTCCACAGGCTGGTTATGCACTGCCCACTCAACTCCCTCTCAGCACCATCTTTGCTGCCATGTGCTCTACAGCAAATCAGGCTCTGCCCACTCAACTCGCTCTCAGCGCCATATTTGCTGCCAATGTGTTCCACAGATTCCCCCTTTTTTGTTTTAATGGCAGACCCACTTCCCAGTTAGTTATCCTATTCACTCCACTGTAAAGGTTATTTTAACAGGATTACATTAGTAAGACTAGCATTGGCCAGACAGGGGGTTCTAGGCAAGTCTGAGGGGCAAGATTTGCCAGACAAGAATAGGGAGGGCCCTTGTGCATGGTCCAAAAACCCGTCCCAGTTTCCTCATAACCCCACCTAGCACAGTAATAAACATCAGCTCCACCACAGTTAGAAATGTCTGAAGCACTTCAATTAATTCCTGGGAATATATAAAAGTCAGTATCTCGTAAGGTTGTCCTCTTCAGAGCATGGGAGCAGCCTGGGTATTGGGAGTTCCACACATGCGGCATGGTGCATACTCATGGGCCCCCACACTCAGGCCATTCTACTATAGTCCAGAAAATCAAGGAAAATTTAAAACAAACTGCAGACATAGCAAAGCAATCCCAGGCACCTGGTGTCTTTTAAGTAAGCCAGTTCCTTCTATGTGACTTTAAGCAAGCCCAGGGGTCAAGATGACATTTGAGCTTTACTGTCAGCTCCCAATGGCTCCCAACATCTCCCCCATCTTTGTTTAAAGAAGCAAACCTGCCTGTCTTAGGTTGGATGGATCGCCTTGTCTGCCTTACCCATCATTGGGAACTTCTTCAGAACAAAGTTGAAGACCCTGTCTTAGGTTGGTCAGACTGACACCCCCTCTTACCTATCTCTGGCTGTGATTCTTCTTGGGGGGAATTCATTCACTTGGAGCTTGATCTTATGTAACTGGCTGGCTAAGCTCATAAGAGTTTTTCAATGCTTGTTTAATGCAAGGAAGGCATAGAAAAACCATCAGGAAAAACATTACCAGACCAAGCAATGGCATTAGCAGTCATTTAACGTTAGTCAGAGATGGCATAGTAGTCTTTGCCACATCAGAGTCCAGGGGTGGGGCTTGTTCTAATCCTGCTATTTGTCTGTGGGGTTGAAAAAGATCTACAGAGAAGTTATTTGATGATTTTTGCATTGCCAGCACTGATCACTGCCCAGGTCACCCATTGAGGTTGATGCAGATTCCATAGGGCCATTGCGTGGACTGGGAGGGTCAGGACAGCCAACAGCTGGAGTATCGCCACCTGCAATTGTAAGAGAACACAAGAGCTTCTCAAGGACTTGTTGCTCTTGAGGATAACTAGGAATTATCTTTCTGGCTTTCCCTCTTTTAAACATAAGCATTGGCCACCATAGCCATTTTTGTTTTTTTGTTGGTTAGTTTATCCTCCTGTATAGAAGAAATGGGTAAAAAATTAAGGTTCCTGGTGGGAATCCAAATGGGGGCTGCCTCCCCTATGGGAAAAACACACCAAATCCCCTGCCCATAGTAACTAGGGGGTCAAGTCCTCTCCACTGTTGTGTCAAGGGGTCCTTCCTCTTGACTTTCACTTGGGGCTTAGGGTTTAGTTGTCCCCAGTGCTTCTGAAATCTGGATTCAGTGCCCCTTTTGAAAAATTTTAAATGTTAACGGTAAACATAGCTATCTGTAACTGTATTTGGGGGCTAACTCCCCTTTTTGTTTTAATAATTACTCCTTAAGACATTGGTGATTTCTTTCTATAATTGCTTGGCCTTGGGGATTGTAAGGAATTACTGAAGTATGATTAAGATGCCATTTGTCAAAAAACTCTAACGTTGCTTTACTAACAAAACAGGGTCATTATCGGTTTTAACTTGTGCTGGTAGACCCAAGGTGGCAAAGCATTGAAGAAAATGTGCTTGTGAATGTTTAGTTCTTTCTCCTGTATGTGCTGTGGCCCAGCATGCTCCTAAGTAGGTATCTATAGAGACAAAGATATATATAAGCTTACCAAAGGCTAGGAAATGAGTAACATCCATTTGCCAGAGGACGTTAGGTTTAAGGCCTCTGGAATTTTCCCCTGGTGGTTGTAATGAGGGTACTTTTAAGAAGGGCTGGCATGTTTTGCAGGTGTGTACTATCCTTTTAAGGTCCTTTACAGGAATCTGAGGAAATCTATGTTGAATACCTCTCCAATTAATGTGGGTTAAATCATGCAAACAGGTGGCCTCTTGTAATGTTAATGCTTGTGGGCCAGTAGCTAACTGAACTGTCCAATTATTGCCTAGGGATAAAAACCTTGGAAGTTTTGAATGCCCTCTCAAATGTTGAATATGGATAGGGGCTCCCCGCCCTTCTAATAGGCCCTTAAGGGTAACCATAAGAGGGGAAATAGGGTTTTCATCCAGCTTAATATGTGCCTGGAGAATATGAGGGAGCATGTTAATCATATATAGGCTATCAGAATATAAATTAAAGGGTTTTTGAATGTCCTGAAGGGCCATAATTATGGTGAGCATTTCTTTATATTGTGTTGCCCCTTGACAAGGTTGAAATCTTTGTTGGCTCAGGGTCTTTTGTTGCTCCTCAAAGGCTGCATATGCAGAGCCTGCTTTACCTCCATCAGTAAAAACATGGAGGGCGCCAAGAATAGGCTTAGGAGAAAATAGAGAAGGCATTTTGAGGGGAAGTCGCCATAACATGACAGTCCATTTGGATGGCCCATAATGGCAGTCAATTTAGCCTAGAAACCCCTCCAAGGAGAGAGCAAAATGAGCATTGGCTCGAGTGAGACACTCAACGTCTGCCATCTGAAAAGTAAAAACAATGGAGTGAGGGTTGAGGCCATAATGCCTTTGGGCGTGGGTCCTTCCCTTGATGATAGCATCTGCAAGTTGGTATGCCTGAGAATACATACGCAAGGTCTGCTCCCCAAGAGGAGTGTGAACCCACTCTAATGGCTCCCCCCTTTGAGTTAAAACTGCAGAAATCAATGTAACACCTGCAAACAACCAAAGGGAAATGGGCTCAAAAATAGAATACCTCTTCAGGGAAACTTCATCCAGGGCTTTTTGGAACTGCAAAAATATTCCCCAAAGGCTATCTGTAATTGTAATAACTTCTTGGAGCGTCCTGTCCTTTAGTAGGGCAAATAAGGGCACAAGCCTATAGTTAGTGACAGGAACCCATGGCAATAGCCAATTGATTTCCCCCAAAAGACTCTGAAGTTGGGTTATGGTTAGAGAGACTGTAATATCCAGCAAAGGCTTAAGGGGGCTGGCCTGAGTCAAGGTAAGGTGGGACCCAAGCACCTTAAAAGGAGGTATCTTTTGAATTTTACTGAAGAATATGCTAAAACCCCCCTCTTTTAATATGGTGAGAACCTGAGCCAGAAGGCCCTCCAGGCGGCCTGGGTTTTGGTGCCCCAGAATTATATCATCCATGTAGGCATAGGCAAGGGAGGTATCTGAACACAGCACAAGCCCTAAAAGTGTGGTCAAGTATTGTTGGCAAAAGGCCTGGCTATTGGCCATTCCCTGTGGCAGTACCATCCATTCAAACCTCCAATCAGGCTGAGAAAAATTAAGAGCAGGGATGGAGAAAGCAAACTTCTTACAGTCATCCTAATGCAGAGGGATAGGAAAAAAAACAATCTTTAATATCAATCACAATCAAGGTATATTCTGAAGGTATAGCAGTAGTCCAGGGCATGCCTGTTAGGGATGTTCCTACTAGCTCCATCCTTTCATTTGCCTTACATAGATCTGGGAGCATAAGCCATGCCCCGGAGTCTTTTTGAATAACAAATACGGGTGTGTTCCAAGGACTCATAGAAGGGCATATGTGCCCAAGGTATATCTGTTCCTCCACCAAAAGGGGGAAGGCTACAAGTTTAGGTTTGGTCAATGGCCACTGCTCCACCCAGATAGGGCTTCCCAGTTTCCACCTAATGGGAGGTACTAAGGGGGCAGTGGCCTTTAGGATTGGGGGTGCACCCAAACGGGTTCCCTATGTTCTTCTCTGTAATTATGAAAGTTAAAAAAATCCTTTTCCTTAACTCTCTCTAGATCCTGTTTAAGCCTTTGTGCTTCTACTCCATCCACTGTATCATCACAGGATGCTCGATGGTCTGTAGTAACCACAGAATCCATTTGTCTTAGCATGTCTTGCTCTAGTAAATTGGCAGTAAGGGTTTTTGCCACCAAGTGGCATATCTTTCCCTGTTCTCCATCTGCGCTAGTCCATTTCATAAGGGCGACTGTCTCTTTGGACAGGGAGTTGCCCCCTACCCCCAATATCGGAGGCCCGGGTGAAAACTTCCAGTCCAAGGGTACTTCCTCCTCCCTGAGTATGGTTCGATCTGCCTCCCTGTCAATCAAGCAGTGAAACCACTTCCTGCCTATGAGAATACTCATTTTAGGGTGGAGTCCTTCCACCAGGGGGACGGTCCAATGGGGCTGGGTCACCTTGCCATGAGATTGCCTGGGCCTCACAGCAGAGAGGGTTCCTCCTTGAGTTAACCAGCTGGAGGATGCACCTCCCCTAGTTTAAAGGCTTCCCATCTAAATCAAACTTGGATCGACAATCCTTTTTCCAATGGTATCCCTTCCTGCACCTGGGGCAGGGTGTAGGGGGAGGTTTGGCCAACCCCCAGGGCTGGTTGGCGGGGGATTGTTGTAAACAGTTCCTCTTAAAGTACCCCTCCTGCCTGCATTTAAAACAAGTCCCTCTCCCCGATGGTCTTGGGGTTCCTCGGCCCCGGGCTGCCAGTGCCTGGGTAATAGCCTCAGTCATTGCAGATGTCTGAGCCTGTAAAGTTAAAGTTAGTGATTGGGACTGGTGCTGTTACATTCCTACCTCCTGCAAGGCCACCACCCATCTGCTCAGGGAACCCTCTCTCAATCCCAAGCAGGCCATGCTGTGGTCTGCTTTCATCCCTTCCCAGACCAGTAGCTTTACAAACTGATCTCGGAGGTTCCCTGCGGGCAGCTTGCAGTTAATACTCTGTTGGACCTGGTCTACAAACTCAGCTAGAGGCTCATCAGTTTTTTGTCTCACTCCTGCTATGGGGGACTCAGTAGGCCCATCATCCAGTTTGTACCATGTGGCAAGTCCAGCCTGCCTCACCTGGTCATAGTACGGGCCAGGTATTGCAGCCTGTTGGATGCCAGTAGAGTACCCTTCCCCCATCCCTGTTAACATGGCATAAGAAATAGGTATCGCAGGTTGAGCCTGCCGGTTATTCTCCGCCCGTACTCTGCATTCCTCCTTAAAGAAAGCATGCCATTTAATAAACTGAGAACTGGTGAGGACGGCTTTGGCCACATCCAGCCAGTCCTTAGGGACACACGGGTAATAAACAATGTCCTGTAATAGGGTCTGGGCCCAAGGAGAGTTCGGGCCATCCTCCACCACTGCCTTGTGGAGCTTTTTAAGATATTTAGCTTCCCATGGATACCATTCCAAGGGCCTATTAGCTCCCGGTGCCAGATTGACCGGATACACTTGGGGAAGCGAATCCTGTGGCCCAGGGTCTGGGCTCCTGGGTAGCGCTTCCTTTACAGGGTAGGCCTTCGCATGGGTTACTTCCCCAGACCTCAGCCCCTCTGTGGAAGGTCGGTAGTGGTCTGGGTCTCACTGGTCCCTCTCGCAGGTCTTGTAGGCCACTGTACCTTCCCCCCAATCAGGGAAATAGGGTGGGGGGCCTAGGACCATCTGGGGCACCCAAGTCAGAGGGGGTAACTTACCTTCACCCTCGTTTTGACTTCCACTGTGCATGTTAAAATTCATTCTCGGTCGAATTTGACCCATTCCTTTTCCGTCTCACTTCCCAAGTCCTCCTTTACTCCCTCTAGGCCTAATGTTGCCTCTTTTTCCTTCTTCAGTGAAATAGCATTACCCATAGTAAGGTTTCACTCACCCTGAGAGACTGCTTAGCCTTGGTTGGTATATTTTCCTTTCATGCCCCATGTTGGGCACCAGATGTCAGGTCTTTGTCTGTCCCAAGAAAGACAGACAAGGTCCGAGAATAGGTAAGTGCAGCCACTCCATTCCCCAATCTCCCTTAACCCAGGAGACAATCAGACGCAATGGGGAGTCAAATCAATCAGGAACTCAAGCTCATTTATTAACACACAGCAAGCACTTTTTAAAGTAAAAGTGAGCAGGTGGCATGGGATGGGAGGAAGAGGAACAAATCACTGTAAAGGTCACACACTATCATGCACCTAAGCTTCCACAGGCTGGTTACACACTGAATGTAAAGCAAATTGGGCTCTGCCCACTCAACTCCCTCTCAGCGCCATCTTTGCTGCCCATGTGTTCCACAGGACATAGTTTGCAAGATCAATAGAAAGCTCACAGATTGGGAGAAGATCTTCATTAGCCATACAATGGACAAGGGTCTCATATCAAAAATATACCTGGAACTCAAAAAATTAAATCCCCCAACAGCAAATCCTCAAAGAAACAACTGCCCAATAAATAAGTGGGCTAAAGACTTAAAGAGACATCAAATACAGTGAAAGCAGGGGTTATACCATGGGGTATACAAAGCAACAAAGAAAGAATCTTATAAATGTGTTAGAAACAATTGCATGAAAGAAAAAAAACATTTGAATACGTATCTTAGGGTTCATTTCCCTAACATCATCTTATCTGACCTTTTCTGCTTGACTCAGATATATACTAGATATTGCAAATAAGGGAAACCATGGGACCTATGTTTGTTTGGGCCTGGATTACTTCACTTAATATAATTTTTTCCAAGCCTTTCCATTTCCTAACAAATCATTCTTTCTGATGGAGGCATAGAATTCCATTGTGTATATATACCACATTTTCTTGATCTATTCATCTACTGAGGGGCATCTGGGTTGGTTCCATATCTTAGCTATATTGATGTCAGTATAATTTGTGGAGGGGAAGGGGAAGAACAAATCGTTTAAATAGGCATACAGGTGGACCCATTGAAACAATGAGATGTACAAGGCATTATGTCGAAAAATGAACTTACAACTTTGGTGCGGGGGGAGGGGGAGTAGCGGGGAGGATTGGGTGGGGGGCAGGGGGAGGATGGGAAGGGATGGAAAGGGGAAACAAAGGAGGAGGCTGCAATGCCTGATAAGAAATGTACTCATTATCTTGCTCATGTAATTGTAACCCCTCTGTACAGTATTTTCACAATTAAAAAAATAATGTAAAACAAAAATCTTAAAGAGAAACTTCTCTGAAGAGGAAAGAAGGATGGCCAATAGAAATGTTCAACCTCTCTAGCCATAAAAGAAATGCGAATCAAAACAACATTTAGATACCACCTCACCCCAGTTAGAATGGCTATAATCAAGAACTCTAATAACAATAGATGCTGGAGGGCATGTGGATAGAAGAGAACCCTACTGCATTATTGGTGGGAATGTAAACTTGTTTAACCACTTTGGAAAGTAGTATGGAGTTTTCTCAAAAGACTCCACATAGAGCTCCCCTATGACCCAGCAATCCTAATCTTGGGCATTTACCCAAATAATCCCAAACAAAACCATACTAAAGCTTCCAGCACAACTATGTTTATTGCAGCATTATTTCCCATAGCTAAGATATGGAACCAACCCAGATGCCCCTCAGTAAATGAATGGACCAAGAAAATGTGGTATAGAAACACAATGGAATTCTATGCCTCCATCAGAAAGAATGGCATTGCCCCATTTGTTAGGAAATGGAAAGTATTGGGAAAAAATTATATAAAATGAAGTAAGCCAGGCCCAAAGAAACATAGGTCCCATGGTTTCCCTTATTTGTAATAACTACTATATGTCTGAGACAAGCAGAAATGGTCAGATAAGTTGATGTTAGACGAAATGAACCCCACGTTAAGGACTTAAATGTTTTTTTTTTCTTTATTGTGATTGTTTCTAACACATGTATAAGATGACTTCTTTGTTGCTTTGTATGTCCCTGACCCACAGTATAACCCCTGTTTTCACTTTATTTGATGTTGGTAAATTTGAGGAGGGGAAGGGAAAAAAACAAATTGTTTAAACAAGGATACAGGTGGACACTCTGCAACAATGAGATGTACAAGAGTTTATGTCATAAAACGAACTTTACAACTTTGGCGGTTGGGTGGGGGGAAGGGACTCGGGGGAGATGGGAAGGCATGGGAAGGGGAAACAAAGGAAGAGGCAACAATGCTTGGTAAGGAGTGTACTCATTACCTTGGCCATATAATTGATACCCCTCTGTACAGTATTTTCATACAAAATTTTCATACAGAAAACAAATTAATTATATTAAATTAAATAAATAGATTAAAAGGCTGGAACAGACAAACAATTTTGACTTCTCAATCTTCACTCTCAACATCAGTGGGCTTGACTCCCCAATTAAATGACATAGACTGACCAGTTGGATCAAAAAGCAAAATCCATCTTTTTGCTATCTCCAAGAGACACATCTTTTCTCCCAAAAAAAAACATACTGAAACTAAAGGCTAGAATAGAAACTATCAAGCAGACAACCCCCATAAGCAGGGGGGGATTGCAATCCAAATATCAATCAAAATAGACTTCAAATTAAAACTAGTCAGAAGAGACAAATAAGGGCATTACACACTAATAATGGAGTGCTCCTCCAGGAGGAGATTACGTTCCTAAACACCTATACACCAAATGTTGGAGCACCACTTTCATCAAGCAAAAATTACTTAATCTAAAAACACACATACACCCACACACAGTGACTGTTGCTGACTTTAAGACACCACAGTTACACCTGGACAGCTCAATAAAGAAATGACAGAGCTAAGCAATTGCATAGACCAACTAGATTTAACAAACATCTACATAATATTTCATCCAAAAACACCAGAATTTACATTCTTCTCAGCAGTGCATGTTTAGCTCACAAAGCAAGTTTATGCAAATTCAGAAGGATTGGAATTATTCCATGCATTCTTTCATATCACAGTAGGATAAAATTTCAAATCAACACCAAAGGCCAAAATAGAAAATTCTGCAACACATGGAGGCTCAACAACACTTTGTTGAATCACCAATGGGTCATGGAAGAGATCAGATCTGAAATTCAAACATTTATGATATTTAACAATAAGGAGAACACACAATAACAGCTCCTCTGGGACACAGAAAAAGCAGTTCTTAGAGGACAACTTATAGACCTGAGTGGCTATATCAACAAATTGGAGAAAACTCAATCCAACAATTTAATGATACATCTTAAGCCCCTTGATAAAGAGAAACAAGCCAAACCCCAACCAAGCAGATGAAAGGAAATAATTAAAATTAAATCAGTTAAATGAATTAGAAACCCAAAAACCATAGAAAGAATAAGAAGAAAAAATGTTGGTTCTTCAAAAAAGCCAACAAAACTGACAGACCCTGAACAAACTTCATCAGAAAAAGAAGAACACACATCCAAATAAACAAAATCAGAGACAAGAATCAAACATCACCTCAGAAACTAGCAAGATTCAGAATATCAAAAGTGAGTACTTTGCGGACCTTTAGGCTAATGAATTCAAATATATGGAAGAAATTAATGAATTTCTAGCAAAAATTGATAATCTCAAACTAAATCAAGATTTAAACCAACTAAATAGACCCCTATCTAGTAATGAAATAAAAACAGCAATAAGAGACCTCCCACCAAGAAAAGCCCAGGACCACATGGATTCACAGCTGAATACTGTTATAATGGCTTCAACGGAGCACTCATTCCTATTCTCATCTAACTCTTCAATGAAATTGGAAATGAAAGCTCACTACCAAATTCATTCTATGAAACCGCCATAACCCTCATCCCAAAACCAGGCAGAGATCCATCAAAGAAAGAGAACTATAGACCCATTTCTCTGATAAACATTGATGCAAATCTTCTCAATAAAATTCTGGCCAATCGACTTCAACAACTTATTAAAAAAATCATACACTATGATCAAACAGGATTCATTCCAGGAATGCAAAGCTGGTTTAATATATGCAAATCAATTAATGTAATTCAACACATCAATGGGAGCATGGAAAAGAACCACATGATTATCTCAATAGATGCAGAAAAAGCATTAGACAAGATAAAACAGTCCCTTATTATGAAAGCTCTAGAAAAACTAGGAATCCATGGAGTATTCCTCTATTTAATCAAGGCTGTATATGACAAGCCTACAGCCAGTGTAATACTCAATGGTGAAAATTAAAGCCATTTCCACTGAAATCAGGAGTGAGACAAGATGTCTGCTCTCTCCACTCCTCTTCAACATAGTATTAGAATTCCTAGCTAGAGAAATAAGGCAAGAGGCAAACATAAAGGGGCTCCAAAGAGGGAAAAAAGGAGTAAGACTCCCCCTATTTGCAGCTGACATGATCTTGTATTAAAGAACCCCATATACTACACTCTAAGTTATTTGAGCTGATCCAAAACTTTGACAAAGTAGTACGGTATAAAATCAATCCATGAAAGTCAGTAGCTTTCCTCTGTGCCAATAATGAGAAGAGGGGCTGAAATTAGGAAAGCAACTCCATTTGCAATTTCCTCAAAAAAATTCCAAGGAATAAACTTAGCCAAAGAAGTGAAGGACCTCTACAATGAAAACTTCAAAAATCTGAATAAGGAAATTAAAGCAGACCTCAGAAGTGGAATAACCTTCCATGTTCCTGGCTTGGGAGGATTAGCATTGTGAAAATGGCAATATTGCCAAAGGCTAATTCAATGCAATACTCATCAATATCCCAACTTCTTTTTTCCAATGAAATAGAAGAAGCAATTAAAATATTCATATGGGACAACAAAAGACCCTGAATAGCAAAAACAATCTTTAGCAGGAAGAACAATGCTGGAGGAATTTCAGTATCGAACCTCAAAGTCTATTACAAAGCCATAGTACTCAAAACAGCTTAATATTGGCACAAGAACAGGCCTGAAGACCAATGGAATTGATTCAAAAACTCAGAAATGAACCCACAGACCGATGACAACCTAATCTTTTACAAGGGGGCAAAGAAAAATAGGATGGATGAAATACAGCCTCTTTAATAAATGGTGCTGGCAGAATTGGCTAAGCATGTGTAGAAAACTAAAGCAAGATCCATATATGTTGGAGGCATTGACTAGTGTGACCCCATCTGAGGTCTTGCGTGCCATAAGGGTGCATATGCTGGCATGCATTCCCTCTGGGAGAAGGCTAGAACATCCATTCTTCCAAGTCAGGGTAAAGGTCTCACACCTGGCCACCAGATTCAGATGAAGGCTTTCAGGAAGTGCCATTCATGCTCGTCTAGGTTAACCCTTTAGAACAATGTCTCGAGACTCCCTTTGGGTACCTATCTGTGCTTTACCTACTTTTTACAACCTTTGATGACTGGAACTGCTCAGCATTTGTTGACAAGGATTAGCTATACCTCCTTACTGACTTAAAGCTAAATTCTCACTGTCTGTGCTCCCATAAAACTAAGATTAACTCTCCATCCCCTGACTGAAGATTTACTTTTCATGGCTGTATGCCATGTGATGTTCCAATAAACTTTGTCTATATCAACATGGTATAGTCTACTTTCTGCCTACCAGACAATGCGTTCCCAGGTCTTGATGTGTGAACAGCAACACTTATATATCAGCCTGCACCAGAATCAACTCAAATGGATCAAAGAACCTTGAGGGAAATGTAGATATTTTAAAACAATTGTAAGAATAAATAGGAGAAACACTAGGGCTCCTTGGCATAGATCAGAACTTTCTTAATAATGATCCAGAAACACAACAAATCATAGAAAGTCTGGATAAATGGGATTGCATTAAACTGCAGAGCTTCTGCACAGCAAAGGACATAGCTAGCAAAATATATCAAAACCCCACAGACTGGGAGAATATCTTCACCACCCATATATCAGTCAAGGGTCTCATATCTAAAATATTCGAACAGCTCAAGAAATTAAATTCTCCCAAAACAAGCCTCCAAAGAAACAAACACCCCATTAAAAAGTAGGCCAAAGACCTTGAGACCTCTCTGAAGAGAAAATATGAATGGCCAAGAGACACATGGGGAAGAATTGCTCAATATCTCTATCTATAAAAAATGCAAATCAAACAACATTGAGGTTCCACCTTATACCATTTAGAATACCCATAACCAAGACATCTAACAACAACAGATGCTGGCAGGAATGAAACTAAAGGAGAACACTATTACACTGTTGGTGGGAGTGCAAACTTGTTCAACCACTCTGGAAAGCATTGTGGATGTTCCTCAAAAAACTACACATAGAGCTTGCCTATGACCCAGGAATCCAACTACTGGGAATCTACCCCGAAGTCCACAAACAAGGCCACACTAAACCCACTAGTATAAAAATGTTCATTGCAGCATTATTTACCATAGCCAAGACATGGAACTAACCCAAATACCCCTCAGTAGATGAATGGATCAAAAAATGTGGTGCATATACACAGTGGAATTCTATGTTTCCATCAGAAAGAATAACATTGTTCCATTCATAAGGAAGTGGAAAGTCTTGGAAAAAATTATATTAAGTGAAGTAAGCCAGACCCCCGAAAAAGCAGGTTGCGTGATCTCCCTCATTTGTAAGAATTAGAATATGAAGAAGATACTCTTAACAGGGGATCTCAAGAACCCAAAAGCTTAACACAAAGGACTCTATATAAGAAAACATATTAATATGAACTCCAATTCATGGAAACAAGAGGCTCTCATTAGACCTTGTATATAGTTCATTCCTTTTCTTTATTGTTTTTTTCTTCATTTCTCTTAGCTTTTTGTACCTCGTTTTTCACATAATAGACAATACAATATGTGGAAAGGAAAGGGAATCACAGAAACAGCAGAACAATGGATGAACCACAGCAACTTTAATACTCAGTTAACACTATGTGGGATATGAACATTACAACTTGGGAGGGGATACAGAGAGGTGATTTGGAGATAAAAAGGGATGGGGTAATGATTAAAAACAAATGTACTTGTCTTACCTAAGTAATTGTAACCTCTCAACACAACACCTTTTCAATTACAAAATAAAATTTTAAAAAAAATTGACAAACAGAAAGTAGAAGCACACATGCCAGGATTTTCTCCTGCTTTTGGTTAATTCATGGCAGCAAATCATTTAAATACCTGTTAGAAATTTCCTTTGGGACCTAGAATAGCCAAAGCTTCTAGAGCCATAATAACAAAGACAGCTTGGTATTGGCACAGAAACAGATCTGAAGACCAATGGAACAGATTAGAAGATCCAGAAATAAAATCACATACCTATAGTCAGCTTATACTTGACAAAGGAGCCAAAGATATGCAGTGGAAGAAACATAGCTTCTTCAACTATTACTGCTGGGAAAACTGGGTCTCCACATGCAGAATAATAAAAGTGGACCCCAGCTTATGACCACTCACTAACATCAACTCAAAATGCATTAAAGACCTCAACATCAAACCTGAAACTTGGAAACTACTACAGGACAGAGTAGGAAAGACACTTGAACTTATAGGCACTGGCAGGAGCTTCCTGAACAGAGTCCCAGGGTCACAACCAATTGGAGAGAGACTCAACAAATGGGAATAACTTAAAATAAAGTTTCTTCACAGCTAAAGACACAGCTACCAAACTAGAAAGACAGCCAACTACTTGGGAAAAAATATTTACCAACAACATATCAGACAAAAGCCTAATATCCATTATATACAGGGAACCCAAAAATGAATCCTTCCCAAATCTAACAAACAAATCATTAAATAGGCAAGGAAGCTAAAGAGAGATTTCCCAGAAGAAGAGATAAAAATGGCAAAGAAACTCATGAGGAAATGTTCATCATCCCTGGCTGTAAAGGAAATGCAAATAAAACAACACTGAGATACCACCCTACCGCAGTCAGAATGTCCCACATGCTAAATTCAGCCAACACCAAATGCTGACAGGGATGAGGAGAAAGAGGAACCCTATTGCATTGTTGGTGGGAATGTACACTAATACAACCACTATGGAAAACAGTATGGAGGTACCTCAGAAAGCTAAGTATAGACCTCTGCTATGACCCAGGCATACCACTCCTAGGCATGTACCCTGAGCAATAGGAAGCAGGATACAAGGACACATGCACTTCCATATTCATTGCAGCACTCTTCACAATAGCCAAGATATAGAAACAACCCAGATGCCCCACTACAGATGAATGGATCCAAAAAGTGTGGTACCTATATACAATGGAATATTATGCAGCTATTAGAGAGGACAAAATAATGGCATTCACAGGGAAATGGATAGAACTAGAAAAAATCATCTGGAGTGAGGTAAGCAAGAGCAGAGAGACAACAGCACATGGCCTCCCTGATATGTGGATGTTAAATACAAAATACAAGGTGATATCACAAATTAAATAGGGCTGGAGAAACAAAGGACCTCCACTCAATTTGTTGCATCATTCTAAATGACTCCATGTTCTTGTATATATATATATATATATATATACTTATGTATATGTGTGTGTGTGTGCGCGCGTGCGCGTGCGTACGTGTGCCTATCTGAAGGAAGCTAGGAGGACGACACAGAATCAGAGGGAAACGGGAAAATATACAACAGAGGGGCCCATCAGCTGCACTGGACATTGATGAAAATGAACTAAACAACTCAAGGGCAGTGATGGGAGGGAGGGAATGAAGAGGGAAAGAGGGAACAGCTTACACTAAGCAAAAGGAAAGAAGTGTACATATCACCCGATGTGGAAGAAATAGTTTTATTGTCAAAGATCATAGAATTCACAAACATTATAGACCATGATAATGACAATTTGCTTTGTGAAGGTTAAAATGTGTTTGTGACTTTAACTATCACTATTTCATAATACTCTGAAATTTATGTAATCACTTAATCTCGGTAAAAAAAACTTAAAAAAATTCTTTTGCACTTCCCCATCACTCATGGCTAGCTGCTACCTATAAATTTGATTCTAAAAATTTTAGTCTTCCTTCCAAAATTTTTTAAATGTACTGATCATTCAAAAATGTAATGTCCAAATACCATGTATTTGTACAGTTTATAAAGCTTGCCTCGTTATTAATTTCTAATTTATTCTATTATGATCTGTTAAGATATAGGAAATTATTTTAAGCATATTATGACATGCTTTATGATAAAAATGTGGCCTTCTTTAGAGAAAGTTTTATGTGATTCTGAAAAATTGAATATTCTGCAATCATTAGATGAAATAATCTGTATATGTTTTGTGAAGTCCAAATGATCATAGTTTAATTCAGAGGATCTCTGTTAATTTTTTGGTTGATTTTATTATGTATCTATTGATAAGAATGGTATATAAAATCCATTCGTTATTACTATGTGTATATCACATGTCCTTTTATGTCCAGTAGTGTGTTTTATGAAACTGGGTACACTAATATTTGAGACATATGTATTTATAATCATTATACCATCTTGATGAATTGTTCCTTTTATTAATGCACAGTAACCTTTATTTCTTGTGGTAAATTTTAGTTGAAGTCTATTTTGTCAGGTATAATGTAGCTACTCCTGCACTTCTGACTTCTGCTTGCTTGATAAGATATTCTAAATTTGTTTTTTTTTCAGGATCTAAGAGGATTACCATCAGTAATTCAACAATTATCACAGGAAATGGAGCTGTGGCTCAAAGTGGTAGAATGCTAACCTTGAGCAAAAGAGCTCAGGGATAGTGCCCAGGTCCCATGTTTAAGCCCTTCAATCAAAAAAAAATTTTTTTCTCCCAAACCTCAGATTTCTAAGTCTGGTACTGGTAGCAGATGAAAGTCAGGGAAAAGAATATATATGTGACTTAATAAAAATCAGCATCAAGCAGCCATAATTGGACCATAAGTACAATGTCACTGATTTTTAGAACACTTAGGAAATCCATCATAAATCTCAAAATCTTCACATCTGATCTTACCCTCTTGGTCATAACATATTCTGTGAAAAGTTATTATGGAGTCTAATACATTTGGAAATTTCACAAACCACTGTATTTTATTTTCCTTGATAATAATAATACACAATGTACTCTTCTGGAAACTTTGATGAAAAAATTAATACATAAATGAATTAATGAATAAATAAACTATGATAGTTGGTTCTATACATCTGCTTGATTGGATTGGATTAAGGGATGTTCCCATTAATGTCAGCTTGTTCAATCAATCTGGAAAGCAGTGTGGAGGTTTCTCCAAAAACTAAATATAGAGCTTCCCTATGACCCAGAAATTCCACTCCAGTGCCTTTACCCAAATGACCACAAACAAGACCACACCAAAGCTATCATCACAACCATGTTCATTGCAGCAGTGTTTACCATAGCCAAGATATGGAATCAGCTCAGATGATCCTTTATAGATGAATGGATCAAGAAAATGTGGTATATATACACAATGGAATTCTATTTACTCATCTGAAAGAATGATATGTCTGTAAGTGTGTTTCCAGAACAAAATTACATATAATGCTTGTAATGATACACTGAGGAAATGCAGAAAAAAATCAGTAAGGGTGTGTGTGTGTGTGTGTGTGTGTGTGTGTGTGTGTGTGTGTGTGTTATGCCAATTACAATTTGTACAAGTAAAAATCTGAGGAACATGTGTGAGAACTGTTATTAAAGACAAAGAATAACTAGATGAACACAAGTTTTGACCAGTCAAAATTTATTGATATATGTCCAGTAAGCACATTTTGTATTTAATGTTATAACTTAGGATTTAGAAAAGGCTCTAGAACCTGGATCGCAAGAGTTTCCTGAGTAAATCAATGGTCTCTCCTGGATTGACATAGGAAGGAAATCAATGAAGGAAGCAAATCAATGAAGGAAGATTGGAATGCTGAAATTGACTGTGTCAAGTGGCAAATTACCAAAGGCAAAAACAAAAGCAGTTTATTTTCAACTGATAAGGAAAGCAATATACTCTGTGTATTGAAAAGAATTTAATGACTCCCTAGCCCTAGGTCATTACAGACATCTTCTAGTATCCATGAAAGATTGGATTTAAAATGCCTGTTCCCAAGCTGTAGATGTCAATATCTGCAGATCTCCAAACCCCTTATATAAAATAGCATCGGAGTTGTATGAAATCTCTCTATATATCCACTTATATACCTCAGTTCACTATTTAGACAATTTATAGAACCTAATAAAATAAAAAATGCTAGGTAGTTATACTGTATTTTCTAAGGAATAATGACAATAAAAAATCTGGATATAATCATTAGCGTTGTAAATATTAAAATATTTTAACCAATAGTTGATTGAATCCATAGGTATAGATCTTAAGAATGTGTCTTGATTGCTGTTACTATACATCAGGTTATACTCTGGTCCGTTACATTCTTGACATTATACTAACTGGACATAGTAAGGGGAAACTACTCCAGACTTGTAAGAGACTCATGGTCAGAGTGTGGGAAACAATCCAATGAAATTCAGGCACATTTGACCCAGTGAAATTTCTAAGAATTCAATGATGTGGAACATGTCTTAATGCCGTTTCTAAGGTAAATGATAAGTTGTTGCATCTGGAAATTCCTGCAATGAAAAGAAATGCACAAGGCTTAGTAGGCCACTAGATTTGTGAGGCAACATCTTTTTCATTTCAATATGTTACCCCAGGCAATTCACTAAGTGTTTTAAAAAGCTACTAGTTTTGAGTGGAGAACAGAGAATAATATATGTTATATCTAGGCAGCTGTGCCAGCTACTTGTCACCTGGACTGTAATCTATCAGTGGGGATAGAAATGCTGTTTAGAGTCTTTGGAAGGCCCATATACTTGGATTAAAGTCCAGGCCTTGAGTGTTTTGGAGCAAAGCCCCACCATCATCCATAAGTAACTCTACTTTTCCTCTGAGAAATTGCTCTTAAAGTACTGGTTGGCCTTAGGAGGGATCAAACATAGGTCAAGGTACCATATATATTATCTGAGCTGCCCATGGTCTCCACACCTGTCATATTGTATTATCTACCTCATCATACACTATAGCTTCTCTTCTGGAAGTTCTCTATTACCGATGGGCAAAGAAAGAGGATTCAGGTCTGGCCTACAGATGATTCTACACAATATGTAGCTACTACATGAAAGAATACAACTATAGTATGTAATTCCCTTTCTGGAATATTTTTAAAGGATACTGGAACAGAGAACTCTCAGTGAACACAGCTTTGAGCATGGTCAAGGCTTTGTTAGATGACCAGGGACTGGAAGAAACATGTTGAGACAAATGAAAACAGAGAAATTTGGGGAAGAAGTGTAAAGATGTTTGCATCTTAAGTAAATGTTCCCCTGAGTGGCTTCAGTACAGGAAGCTTTTAATAATTATGGTGTGGATAGGATGACCCATTCTGTGGATAGTAGACTATTTCTTTCCCATTTCAAACACTGCAATGGGCTTGTGTTGGCAGGCATGGAGGATGAAGATCAGTTCAGCAACATGGATTTACACTCAGGAAGGACGAACAATTATGGCCACTGCTGAATTCTCCATCTTCCAGACTAACAAGGAGCTCCACATATGGTGCCATTTTCAGAAGTAATAAGTGACAATACTTGATGGCAGGCTGACTTCACTGGACTATTTCCATTATTCAAAGGTCATACACTAGACTAGATATTCAGGAAACAAATCAGCCTTCCCTGGAGACAACATTTCTGCCAGAACACCATCCATGGCTTTAAAAACTGCCATTTCCTCCACCATACTATTCCAACTAGTCTTGCTTCTCACCAAGTAACAAGAAATGTGGTCACAGGCAAGGCCATGGAAATCACTGGTCTTATGTTCCGACCATCAAAAAGTAATTGGTTTCATAAAATGTAGAATGTTCTCTCAATGACTTAATTATAACCTGGCT
The DNA here is from genome assembly GCF_000151885.1 of Dipodomys ordii. Lineage (NCBI taxonomy): Eukaryota > Metazoa > Chordata > Mammalia > Rodentia > Heteromyidae > Dipodomys > Dipodomys ordii. The sequence continues at coordinate 2,134,832 of NW_012267394.1, read as the reverse complement.
GGGACAGGCTTTTCCAGAAGGCTTTATGTGCTCTGAATCAGCACCTAAAATAGAATACTGTATTCCCTCTTAGCCAAGGTTCACAGATCCAGGAATCAGAGTGTGGAAATAGATGGATAGTATTCACCATTGCTTCTAGTGACATACTAGCAATATGTATGCTTCCTGTTCACATAACTTTATATTCTTCTGTCCTAGAAGTCTTGGGCCCAGAAGAAAATGCTTCTACCAGGAGACATACAAGGATTCCAATGAACTGGAAAGCAAGATGTTACTCTGACACTTTGGGCTTCTCATATTTGAGTCAACAAACTAGGAAAAGAATTAGCATTTTGGTTGTATTATAAATCTGATCTATAGAAGGGAATGGATTATTGCTGCACAATGGAGGCAAGGAGCATATCTGCAATACAGGAGACTTCTTAGGGCATTTGTTCAAATCACCATGCCCTGCAAATAAGGTCAACTGGAAAAGTATAACAACCTTGTCCAAGCAGGATTATAAAAAGCTGAGACCCTCCTGCAGTAAAGATTTGGGTCATGCCAGGCAACAGTGGCTCATACCTGTAATCCTAGCTACTCAGGAGGCTGAGATATGAGAATCACGGTTCAAAGCCAGTCTGTACTGGAAAGTCCATGAGACTCTGATCACCAATAAACCACTAGAAAACCGGAAGTGGCTCTGTGGCTCAAGCAGTAGAGCTCTCTCCTTGAGCTGAAGAGCGGAGAGGTAATGCCCAGACACAGAGTTCAAGTCCCATGACCTACAAAAAAAAAAAAGATTTGGGTCACATCCACCAGGTAAAAAAATACAGCCACCTGAAATGCTTGCCGAAGACATAGGAAGTATATATAGTGATGGAAGAAGGTAATGATAAATACTACCTATGACCATGTAGTCTGCTCTACAAATAAACCCATTATGAATTTTCTTCTTCAAGTTATTATTAAAATACCTGTGTTGGGCTGGGAAGATGGCTCAGTGGTAGAGCGCTTGCCTTGCATGCATGAGGCCCTGGGTTCGATTCCTCAACACCACATAAGCAAAATGAAAAAAGCCAGAAGTGGTGCTATGGCTCAAGTGGTAAAGTGCTAGCCTTGAGCTAGAGCTGTGGGACAGTGCCCAGGCCCAGAGGTCAGGCCCCAAACTGGATTCCCCCCCAAAAAAAATACCTGTGCCAATATATATATGTATTGAGTATGTTATTTCTCCTCATATTCTTTTGTCATTTAGCATGATTCATAGATTTTTATATCAGTACTTAAATATTGGTAATTTTACTTACCTTTACTTAATTTATAAGACCAGTAAAGCAAAAATCATCCTGCTTTGTTTTTCTGGATAATAGTAACATTTGTGTCAATTATTTTGTCTACACAACTCATTTCTCTAGTATAATATAATTTAAAAGATATTCATAAACATCTTTTGGAACTACTGTCTTGAAAAATAAGCACATAGGCAAAAGCAACAATTCAAAAATGTTAATGATCTTTAGCTCCAGTATCCAAGATACCATTGTGCATGCAAGAATCCCTGTCAGGCACTAAATTACATGCTTACGGACTTGACAGGATTAATGGCATTTGTTAACACCCGACTGTGGTTGTGATTTGTGGTGAAAGCCCTCACTTGAGACCAAACAGAGAGTTGTTAACAAGAGAATTATTACACCTTCTCAAAAGGCAAAGGTCAGGAGTTACAAGGTGTTAACAAGTGTACAATATGAGCAGCATACCAAGACTATGCTCTAAAAATTATTTATAAGATATGCCTTTGAAGTCAGAAAGATCCAACATAAATATTCAAAACAAATTCCTTACATGGCTGTTATTTGGAAGAGTTCCTATATGCCTTTCTTGATCCTGGTTTCTCAGAAACATTTTAGTGTCATAGATAAAAATTAACATGAAAATTTATACTCTTTTACTGTGTCCCTTAAAGACTATCATGTAACCACCTTGTAAATATCACAGAACTAGGCAGAAATCTACTCTGTTAAGCAACCTATTCTATTTGGTGAACATAGTAATCATTAGAATAATTTACTTTTTCATTAAATATATGTTGATTGGCTTCTTCTGATTCTCACAATCAGCCTCAGCACTATACTTTAGAACTAAAAGAATAATTTTTTTCTTTTATTTTTAGTTTGAGACAAAATATTACTATGCAATCCAGGATGGCCTCAAATGCACAATTCTTCTGGCTTAGCCTCCTGAGTGCTAAGATTGCAGGGGCACAATGTGTTTCTATCTTAAATAATTTTAACCAAACTGTAGAGCTTCTGTATGACAAAGAACATATCTAGCAATATCAATAGAAAGCCCAGAGATTGGGAGAAGATCTTCACTAGCCATACAACAGACAAGTTCAAAAAATTAATCCCCCAGTAGCATTCCTCAAAGAAACAATCACCTCATTAATAAGTGGGCTAAAGAATTGAAAAAAGATTTTTCTGGAGAGGAAATAAGAATAACCTTGCTCATGTAATTTTAACCCCTCTGTACAGTATTTTCACAATTTAAAAAAATTGCAAAAAAAAAGTAAAGGAAGAGATGCTTCCTAAAATAAAAGATTATGGGGCGAAAAAAAAAGAATGGCCAATAGACACATGAAGAAATGCTCAACATCTCTGTCCATAAAAGAATTGCAAATCAAAACCACATTGAGATTCCACCTCACTCCAGTTAGAATGACCATTAGAAAGACAACAAATAATAGCATATGCAAGCATGGATGTGGCCAAAGGGAATGCTACTATATTGTTGGTGGGAATGTAAACTTTTTCAACCACTCTGAAAAGCAGTATAGAAGTTCCACAAGAGACTAAACATAGGGCTTCCCTATGATCCACCAATCCCACTCCTGGGCTTTTACCCAAATGCCCACAAAAAAGGTCACGCTAAAGCTACCGGAACAACTTTGTTCACTGCAGCTTTATTTATCATAGCTAAGATATGGAATCAACCCAGATGCCCCTCTAGATAAATGGATCAATAAAATGTGGTATATATACACCTCGGAATTTTATCCTTCCATCAGAAAGAATGACATTGCCCCACGCATAAGGAAATGGAAAGACGGGAGAAAAATCATATTAAGTGAAGTAAGCAAGGCCCAAAGAAACCTGGGTTCCATGTTTTCCCTCATTTGTAATAATTAGTGTATGTCCAGGATAGTCCTAGCCAAGGATCACAATAGATCAATAGCTATGTACATATGACCATATAAAATTATGCTAATGGAAATGAACTCCAAGATATGGAAACAAGAGGTTTTGATGTTGTTGTTGTTTTCAATATACTGTATGAAATTATTACTTTTTACTTTTGTTTGTTTTATTCATTTGGTTTATCCCCTATTGTGACTGTTTTTTTCTTTTGGTACCCTGTGTCTTGTATATACTTTTATCTCATTTGGGGAAGGGACATGGAATAACAAAATGCTGAAGCAAGGATACAGGTTGAACTTTAGAAAGCAGTATGGAGGTTCCTCAAAAGACTCCACATAAAGCTCCCCTATGACCCAGCAATCCCATTTTTGGGCATTTACCCAAACAATCACAAACAAGGCCATACTAAAGCTACCAGCACAACTATATTTATTGCAGCATTATCTCACACACACACACACACACACACACACACACACACACACACACACACACACACAATGGAATTCTATGCCTCCATCAGAAAGAATGACATTGCCTCATTTGTTAGGAAATGGAAAGACTTGGAAAAATTATACCAAGTGAGGTAAGCCAGGCCCAAAGAAACATAGGTCCCATGGTTTCCCTTATTTGCAAAAACTAGTATATGTCTAAGACAAGCAGAAATGGTCAAAAGCTATGTACATATGACCATATAAGATGATGTTAAGGCAAAATGAACCCCAAGACAGGGACACAAGTGTCTTGTTCTTTGTTGCTATTGTTTTTAACATACTTATAATGTACTATGTAATTTTTTTTGTTTCTTTTGTATGTTCTTCCCCCATGGTATAACCCCTGTTTTCACTGTATTTGATTCTGGTGCCCGGCATCTTGTATATACGCTTTTCTAATGTGGGGAGGGAAAGGGAAATAACAAAATACTGAGACAAGGATACAGGTTGACCCATTGTAACAATAAGATGTACAAGACACTATGTTGAAAACAAACTTTACAACTTGTGGGGGGGAGGGAGGGAGGAGTTGGGAAAGTGGGGATTGAAGGGATGGTAGGGGAAAATCAGAGGAGGAGGTAACAACGCTCGATAGGAAATATACTCATTACCTTACTCATGTAACGTAACCCCTCTGTACACTATTTTTACAATAAAATATTTTTTTAAAATAGACTAGTTCTAATGATTCATTCCATTTTACTATTTAAAAATAATTAAAAAAATAAAAAATTACAGGTTGACCCATTGTAACAATGAGACATACTATACACTATGTTGAAAACCAACTTTATAACTTTGGGAGGGGGGAGTTGGGGAGGTGTGGGAGGAAGGGATAGTAGAAGAAAAACCAAGGAGGGAGTAACAATACTCGATAGGAAATGTACTCATTACCTCACTCATGTAACTGTAACCCCTCTGTAGAGTATATTTACAATAAAAATATTTAGACTAGTTCTAATGATTCATTCCATTTTATGCCTCTGTGCTTTGCTTATGTTTTTCCAAGACTGAATTTCCCACCCTACCTTCACAAGGTAGGATAGTACTAGTATTCCAAAGCTCATCACCAATATCTGAACAATGCCTATATGAATTCCTCTCCTATCCCTTTCCCAACAGCAGTGCTGCTTTTTACACACAGACAGCATTGTAACACTGCACAAGGTAACAAAGGCATTACTTATCCATAAGTTCCATGCTGTATCCCTATTCACAGCTTGGCTTTCAATTATACTAAATATTCCCAAAATAACATTTCCAATTGGGACATTTCAGATGACCTGCAGACCCATATGTCCTGATGGCTTCCATTAAGTCCATTTAGATATCTCTCAAGTTCTTCAGTCTCAAATATTCAAACTTACCTATTATCTACCCAAAGAATTGTTGAATCAAAGATAAAAATAAAATCACAAACTACTTTTGCATTTCTTGCTGATTCCCTACTGTACTTTGAGTTGCCATCACCATTTAACTGCATGCAAACTACTTAGCTTTCTTATGCTACCATTGTGCTAAATGAAAATACACTTATATTCTTTCAGGGGAAGGCTTACCTGCACTTCCTTCACCAAGCACTTTAGCAGCCATGAGAATTCTTTTGCACCTGGTGTGGTGCAGTGCAATAAGTCCATGCTTTGGAATAAAGCATTGCTCTATGTACTTGCAGCGCTGGCTCTTTTTAGCTGCCTGATCTTGAAGAAGTCACCTATCATTTTTGACTCTCACATCTTTCATCTGTAAAATGTGAGGAAATAATAATTAATTGGTCTGTTGTCTGAGCCAAATAAAATACTCTGTGTAATAGTTCCTAGCTTAGGGCCTTGTCCATAAAAAGTATTCATAATATTTACTTTTTATTTCCCCCTGTACTTAGCATTTTTTAAACATAGTTGTTTATATTCAGTCACTTTGATTACATTGTAAGTTTCTTGGAGGTCAGCCACACATTTTTTAATGGAAAAACTTACAGAATTATTCAATAAGTGTTTTGCATCAATAAACAAATGGATTAATTAAAAATGGGAACAGAAGCTAAGCACCAGTGGCTCAAAGCTGTAATCTCAGGTATTCAGGAGGTTGAGATCTGAGGACTTTGGTTCAAAGTCAGCCTGAGGAGTGTTAGGTTTTAAAAAGAGGTGGTTGCTCAGTAAGAACCACACCACACACATGGTATTCAGTTAAGGGGTAGGTTTATTCATCGTTCTGGGTGGTACCAGGCCATGTTAGCATTCTAGGTAGCTGGGAAAAGCATGGGAAAGGGTGCATCTGGCCCTGGGCTAGGCCTTATCTAGGGTAGGGGCAGGGAAAGATGTGGCCACATCAAATCCAGATGTGACCTCAGCAGATTCAGATATGACCTCTTCCAGGTGTGCCAGTTGCCTAGGTAACACAGGTATTGGGTGGAGACTTTGATGCAAGGAGGGTGGAGTCTGCTCACCATCCAAGAGCAGACCTTAGAGGGAGGAAAAGCCATGACACTCTAATCTCAAATTAACCACCAAAAAGCCAGAAGTGAAGCTGTGGTCAAGTGGTGGAGCACTCGCCTTGAGCAAAAAAGCTCATAGAGAGAGCCCAGGCACTGAATTCAAGTCTCAGGACTGGAAGAAAAGAAAATAGGGACAGCATATTTGTTTTTATTTTATCTTTTGACATAGTTGAGATTTTTCTAAGCTAATGTTCAGTCAGGTACAATATTTAACACAAAAAGCATTTGCATACTTGGTGTTGATTTAAAGACTAGTGTTGACAAAGTGGAGAGAATAATGGAAGAGGTGACATTGACCAAAATGTCCTCATAAATTGAAATGTTGAATTGAAACCCCTTCGTACAACTACTTAAAGATAATTGAAAATTAAAATTAAAAAATAGACTAATATTGATAACAACTCATATGCAAAAGCTGGGAAATCATATGCCTTAAAATCTTGCCATTGCAATGCAAAGAAATATTGGTTTTAAAGATAGATGATCTTTGGGGGATTTTCATGGAATTCTTTTTCAAACTTTACGACCATTTCAAGTTTAAAAATCTGCTTTACTACTCTTCCTGGTAAGTCATTCTATCATACCACTGATTTAAAAGTCAAATAACAATAGCTGTAAATCATAACGTGTTGCTTCTTACATCTAAACTATTGCTTATTTGTTCTTAATTATAGTAACTAAGCCTGAACATTGTCTCAGCCTTCACGGAGGCAAAATTCCACTTACCTTTCATTAATAGTGTCAGAAATTAAGAAAACTAGTTGTGTGGCTCTTTCTGGCATATGCCATCCCCACAATGTAATATAGGAAATTAGCATATTGTATTACATAACTCCATGCTCTTGACTACATGATTTAGTCCAATGTTTACTCAGAAAATCTGATGGAAAAAGTAAGAAGACACCCACTGAAATTTATTAGCAAGCCAGAAAGCAGCTGCCCTGTGAATTGTAAGCAATAGCAAAAGTTAACCTACAAAATGGGCCTTTTGTTTCATGTTCTCCACTACAAAAGGGCTTTATTATAACCTTAGCTTTGGAATTTTCCCTTCTCTGTAGGTTGAAAGAGATGCCCAAAGGACAGATGGAAAATTTCTATTTAGTAGTGATTACCATTGTGGAGCCTCAGGGTGACTATGTTTTTACCTTCATTTACAAGATGTTCCCAAAGGCTTTTTGTGTCTTTGAAGTTACTCATTCTCCATCTTCCAATACTGGCTCTGGGGCATAAAGAAAACAGCAATATTTGGAGTACAAAATGAAGGAGAGATTAGATAGTATTAAGTCTGTTTAGTCAAGTACATTTTAGAAGGAGGCATTTGTGTTCACATCTCCTGTAAGAAAGTTAGAGATACATTCTTTCTAATCTTTTTCTTCCTACCCAAATCTTCAGATCTGGGTTCCTGAGCCTCATTGAATTATTCTAACTCAGCATTCTCTCCATTTTCTGAACATCTGTAATATCTTATTCATATCACTCATTTATCCTTATAATCTTAATCATTAAGAAAATAGTTTATTATTTATATCTCATTTCCCAAATGAGATTATAAAGCCTCTGCTTCTCAGAATGATATCCTGAACATCCTGATCATAGCCATCATTTTGTTTCATATCAAAGGTACATGACTATATATCCAACATTATAGGCTACAAGAAATGTATTCAGATTGAGCTGCAATTACAATTTAAATCAGATCTATATTTGTTCTTAATAGTTTATTTTCTAAAGGACTATTTACTTATGTTAATACAAATTACTATAATACTAAATGTAACAAACATTGTTGATGCTCCAAAGAATAATTGAAAGATTACTAGAACAAATTAGAATGTCTAGCTTCTTCCATTGAGATAGAGACTATTTTATTTTTGCTTAGCTAGCCTGGAATCACAATCTTCCTAAAAACAAATAGGACAACAAGTGCATATTACTATATAAATTGTAATTTTGTGGACTGGCTTCAAACTGTTATCCTCTGGATCGCAGGCCCCAATGAGCTAAGATTATAGGTGTGAGCTTGACAAATGAGTCATATGCTTTATGGACATTTGTTTAGCCATTAATATTTCCATGGGATGAAAAGTTAGATTGAAACTAAAAACAGAATTTAGCAGTTAAGAATAAAATCAATTTGAAGACTATACTACATATCATGGTTCTACAGACAATAGCTCAATGTGACTCAAACATATGACAGGAATGACAAACTAATGTGCTCTAATTTTTAAATAGAGTTGTAGTGTATTGATTAGGGAAGATACTGGTCCCTCAACTATCTTCAGCTGCCACATTTGAAAGATTAACTAGAAGGGAAATGACATTAAAAATTGTTATTTATTCATTATCTGTCCTAAGGAGTCTTCCAGGGCCTGAATTTTATGGGTTTAATTCATTTTGTATGGTTTAAAAATGTTTCTACCTCTGTTTCTCAAAATTCAGTATTAGATCTTGAAGTATGGTCGGATTTAGGGTATTTTGAATAATATTTCATATATAGTGTTTCATTTGTCCTTGAAAGAGATACTGAATTTCTAATTATTTCTCATGTTAATGTGAGAAACCATAAACATTACCTACATTCTTCATAGTAGTTACTAAATCAGTTATATACTAATTATGTCACTCCTTTATTGTTTGGAACAGTTTTAAATTTTAAATCTCCCCATATTAACTTTTTGGAGCAAAGGATTTTTTTTTTCAAGTAAGTACATTTGCTGCCCTCCACAAGTTTTGATGCATTCTGAAAATGGGTTGAGTCTGGATGAAAATAGAGATTTGGAATTCCTTTCTCAAGTGAGTCTTGTCAAATTAGGAAGCAATGGGAGGATCTGAGATCCTTGCTCAATTGGTAGGGAACTTGGAAGTGTGAAGCTTTGAGTTCTATATTCAATTGCCCCTGGGAGGGGGACAATAGGAGAAAATAAACACTAGCTGTTTTTGAATAAAACTTTTAAAAATTCTTTTCAAATATAAAATTTGAATATGTCTATTTCAAACAGCATGATGCTTTAAAATATATATGAATGTATCACATTATCTTACACACTTAAATTTTTTGGTAAGAAAGCTTAAAATCTATTCAGATTTTTTTCAAAAGCTTTTACACTGTTATTAATTCTAGAGACCAATTACAAGTTATCTCTTGAACTTATTTCTCCTCACTGAAAGTTTGATTAATTACTTTTCTAATTTAATTTTATTTTATTGTAAATGTGATGAACAAAGGGGTTACCATTACAAAAGTAAAGTAAGAAGTACTTTTTATGTTGAACATTGTTTCATGCTCCCTTGTTTTTCTCCTACTTTCCCTCCCCCACAAGTTAAAAAGTTCATTTCCAACATGGTCTTGTGAGTATAACTGTTTCATTAGCTCACACTTTGTCCTTTGTTTCATCATTTTGTTATTCCTTGTCCCTTCCCAAAAAAATCAGATAAAAGTATATACAAGACCCAGGGTACCTAAATCAGAAACACTGACAAGAGGGGATAAACCAAATGAAAAAAAAATTGAAAGAAAAAAGACATCTCTTCACACAGTACATTGAAAACAACAGTAACAACAATAAAAAAAAAACGACTTGTTTCTGTATCTTGAAGTTCATTTCACTTAGCATTATCTTATACAGTCATATGGATATACCTTCTGACCTTTTCTGTTTGTCTAGTAAGGTTATCCTAAATATATACTAGTTATTACAAATAAGAGAAACCATGGAACCTATATTTCTTTGGGTGTCGCTTACTTCACTTAATATAATTTTTTTCCAGATCTTTCCATTTCCTAAAAATTGGGGCGATGCCATTCTCCACCTTTCTGATGGAGGCATAGAATTCCAGTGTGTGTGTGTGTGAGTGTGTGTGTGTGTGTGTATCACATTTTCTTGATCCATTCATCTACTGAGGGGCATCTGGGTTGGTTATATATCTTAGCTATGGTGAATAATGCTGTGAAAAATATAGACGTGCTGGAAGTTTTAGTATGGCCTTGTGTGTGATCAGTTGGGTAAAGGCCCAAAAGCGGGATTGTTGGGTCATAGGCATGCTCTACAGGTAGTCTTTTGAGGAAACTCCATACTGTTTACCATAGTGGATGAACAAATTTATGCTCCTACCAACAATGCAGTAGGGTTCCCCTTCAGCCATATCCCTTCCAGCATCTGTTGTTATTAGATTTCTTGATTCTAGACATTTAAACTGGGGTGAGGTATAATCTCAATGTTGTTTTGACTTGCATTTTTTATGGCTAGAGAAGATGAGCATTTCTTCATGGGTCTATTGAACATTCTTAATTACTCTTCAGAGAAGTTTCTCTTTAAGTCTTAAGCCTACTAATAAATTGGTCAATTGTTTCTTTGAGGATTTGTTGTTGGGGGATTTAATTTTTTGAGTTCTAAGTGTATTTTAGATATTTGTCTCTTATCTATCGTATTACTACTGAAGATTTTCTCCCAATCCATGGGCTTTCTATTGATCTGGCCAGTTATGTCTTTGCCATGCAGAAGCTCTGCAATCCCATTTGTCCAACCTTTCTTTGATTTGTTGTGTTTCTAGTTCGTTATTAATAAAATTTTGGGCTGTGCCAAGGAGCCCTACAGATGCTCCTATTCTTTCCTGTAATGTTTTCAGGGTATCTGCTTTGACTTCAAGGTCTTTGATCTATTTGAAGTTGATTCTGGTGCACCATGATATATAAGGATCTAGTTTTAGTTTTCTACAGGTGTTTAACCAATATTGTCTGCACCATTTACTGAAGAGGCTGTCTTTCTACCATTTTATTTTTTTAGCTCCCTCAGCAAAGACTAAGTAGCTATAGTAGAGGTGGGTGGGTTCATTTCTGAGTCTTCAGTCCTATTCCAGTGGTTCTCAGGTCTGTGCCAGTACAAAGCTGTTTTGATTACTATGGCTTTGTAGTAGTTTGAAATTTGGTATTGATATTCCTCCAGCATTGTGCTTTCTGCTAAAAATTGTTTTTAATATTCAGGGTCTTTTACTGTTCTATATGCATTTTGGATTGTTTCTTCTATTTCATCGAAGACTGAGGTTAGGCTATTGATAGGTATCACATTGAATTTGGATATAGCCTTTGGCAGTATTTCCATTTTCACGATGTTAATCCTCCCAATCCAGGATCATGCGAGGTTTTCCCACTTCCTTAGTTCTGATTTAGTTTTCTTTTACAAGTTTTTAAAATTTTCATCATAGAGGTCCTTCACTTGCTTATTTAACTCCTAGATATTTTTTTTTGTGAATCTCTTACAAAAGGAGTTGCTTTCCTGATTTCAACTGCACTCTTCTCATTATTGGCATACAAGAAAGCCATTGATTTTTGAGGGTAAATTGTATACCCTGCTATTTTGCCAAAGTTTCTGATCAGCTCAAGTAACTTGGGAGTGGAGTCCATGGGGTTCTTTAAATACAAGATCGTGTCATCTGCAAAGAGGGAGGTTTTTACTTCATCTTTCCCAATTTGGATCCCCTTTATGTTTGCATCTTGTCTTATTGTCCTAGCTAGGCATTCTAATACTATATTGAAGAGCAGTGGAGAGAGTGGACGTCCTTGTCTCATTCCTGAATTTATAGGACATGGCTTTAGCTTTTCTCCATTAAGTATAATGCTGGTGTAGGTTTCTTATACACAGCCTTTATTATATTGAGGAATGTTCTATGGATTCGTAGTTTCTCAAGAGCTTTCATCATAAAGGGATGATGGATCTTGTCAAATGCTTTTTCTGAATCTATTGAGATAACTGTGTGGTTCTTATCTTTGCTCTTGTTGATGTGATGAATTATATTAATTGATTTGAGTATATTGAACCAGCTTTGCATCCCTGAAATGAATCCTGTTTGATCATAGTGTATTATTTTTTTGATGAGTTGTTGAAATTGATTGGCCAAAATTTTGTTGAGAAGTTTTGCATCGTTGTTCATCAAAGAAATGGGTCTATAGTTCTCTTTCTTTGATGAGTCCCTGCCTAGTTTTGGGATAAGGGTTATAATGGCTTCATACAAAGAGTTTGGTAGTGAGCTTTCACTTTCAATTTCATTGAAGAGTTGGGAGGAGCATTGGTGTGAGTTCTGCTTTGAAGGCCTTGTAGAATTCAGTTGTAAATCCATCTGGTCTTGGGCTTTTCTTGGGTGTGATATCTCTTATTGCTGCTTTTACTTTGATTCTTGACATTGGTTTGTTAAATCATGTCGGTTTAGTTTGGGAATGTCAATATTTGCTAGAAATTCGTCCATATCTTTCAGATTCTATTATATTCTGAATCGTGGTTGTATCAGTAGTGATGTTTTCATTCTCATCTCTGATTTTGTTTATTTGGATGTGTTCTCTTTTTTTCTATAACATTTGCTAAGGATCTGTCAACTTTTTAAATTTTTTTGAAGAACCAACTCTTTGTTTTGTTGATTCTATCATTTTTTGGAGTCTACTTTATTTAATTCTGATTTAATTTTAATTTTTGTTTCTGTCTACTGGATTGAGGTTTAGTTTGTTGCTCTTTTTCATGGAGATTTATGTGTCTCATTAAATTGTTGGTTTCAGATCTCTCCAATTTGTTAATGTAGGAAATCAGAGCTATAAATTTGCCTCTGAGTACTGCCTTTGCTGTGTTACAGAGTAGTCGGTATTTTGTGTATTCATTTTTGTGAACTATCATGAACATTTGAATTTCCTTTCTAATCTCTTCCATGACCCACTGGTTGTTCAACAGTGTATTTTTCAGCCTCCATATGTTATAGTATCTCCTTTGGTGGCTTTTGGTGTGTAATTGTAATTTTATTCTCTTGTAGTCTGAGAGAATGCAGGGAATCTCAATGTTTCTGAATTTGGACAAATTTGCTTTGTGACCTAAAATGTGGTCTGGTTTGGAAAATGATCCATGTACTACTGAGAAGAATGTGTATCTTCAGGACCAAGGCCAAGATTTAGGAAAGAATGGAGACATATCTGCATAGATAACTGGACACAAAGAAATAAATTGCCTACAAAAGAAAAATTAAGTAGATGGGTAGGAACTTCAAATGGTTAGAAAATTCAAATTGTTTCTACAACTGGGCTTATTGAGATAGGGTATCAGAGTTTCAGATCAAATGCAGAAAAGGAAATTACATTAGCTACGCAATAAAATGAGTATAACTTGATTATTTAGAATTACTGTATCATTGTCTCTACTATCAAAAACAGGGTCAAAGATATTAAATACACTCAACTTTTTTATATACAGCTATTTATATATAGTCCAAGCCGGCCTTGAGCTCACTATGTACCACAGATTACCATCATACCTCCGCCTCCCAACTGGTAAGATTACTATGCCAAGCTTGCTCAACATTTTGTTTTGTTTTGTTTGTTGGCAATACAAGACCTGTATTTTTTAAATTTAATTTTATTGTCAACTTGATGTACAAGGGGGTTACAGTTACATGTGTATTGTAGTGAATACATTTCTTGTCAAATGTTGTTACCCCCTTCCTTGTTTCTCTCTTCTCTCCCAATTTCCTTCCCCCCAACCTCCCCTAAATTGTAAAGTTCATTTCCAAAATACTGTCTTGAGTATTGCTGTTGCATTGGTTTACCCTTTGTTCTTTGTCTCAGCATCTTGTTGTTTCCCTTCCCTTCCTTAATTCAGATAAACACACACACACACACACACACACACATTTATTACACAGACATATATTTTAAAATATAAAACAAGCAGAAGTGAGGAAGAACAATAACTAATTCCTTAATTTTGATTTGATATGTTTCATTTCATTATTTTTCCATGAACAGTCTCTACACAAAATAGAGGAAAATTCAGCAAAGCAAACCTAATTTATACATGAGATTATAAAGAAGATAAAAAGAGAAAAGTAAAGACAGAAGGAAAATCTCTACAAATAGAAAATGTGTCTCAGTAAGAGGGTGCTAGCATAAATACATCCAGATTTTTCACTTGCAATGATAAATGTCAAATGACTAAAGTCATTAGAAGACGACTCTGAGTTCAGATCTTTAAATATAAAGCAATATGCTATGTATGAAATGATAGAGAACTATTGAAAATAAAAGGATGACCAAAGGTATTCCAAACAAATATTAGGTGGAGTTAAAATATTAATAGCGCACAAAATAGAATTTAAATCAAAATACATTCATAGGTATTTGGGCTAAAGAATCAATTCATTGGGGAGATAAAACATTCCAGAACCCTGACTTCTTAAAACAGAACTATAGCATATAAAATTTTGCAGTTTATGTAATTTTTTTCAAGTCTTTCCATTTCCTAACAAATGGAGCAATACCATTCTTTCTGATGGAGGCATAGAATTCCATTGTGTATATATACCACATTTTCCTGATCCATTCATCTACTGAGGGGCATCTGGGTTGGTTCCATATCTTAGCTATGGTAAATAATGCTGCAATAAACATAGTTGTGCTGGTAGCTTTAGTATGATTTTGTTTGTGATCATTTGGGTAAAAGCCCAAAAGTGGGATTGCTGGGTCATAAGGGAGCTCTATGTGGAGTCTTTTGAGGAACCTCCATACTACTTTCCAAAGTGGTTGAAAAATTATATTAAGTGAAGTAAGCCAGGCCCAAAGAAATACAGGTCCCATGATTTCCCTTATGTGCAATAACTAGTATATGTCTGAAACAAACAGAAACTGTCAGACAAGTTGATGTTAGGCGAAATGAACCCCAAGATAAGTATTCAAATGTTTTTTTTTGTTTTTTTCTTTCATGCAATTGTTTCTAACATATTTATAAGATGATTTCTTTGTTGCTTTGTATGTACCTCCCCCAGGGTATAAGCACTGATTTCACTGTGTTTGATGTTGATATAATTTGTGGAGGGGAAGAGAAAAAACAAACTGTTTAAATAGGGATACAGTTGGACCCATTACAACAATGAGATGTACAAGGCGTTATGTCGACAAATGAACTTTACAACTTTGGCGGGGTGGGGGGGGTGGGGAGATGGGGGTGATAGGGGGGCGTGGGGGTAGGGGGGTGGATAGGGGAAGGGATGGTATGGGGAAACAAAGGAGGAGGCAACAATGCTTGACAAGAAATGTACTCACTATCTTGCCCATGTAATTGTAACCCCTCTGTATGGTATTTTCACAATAAATATGAAAGGAAGATAGAAGGCTTCCAAACCCATATTATGATAAAATTTTCTTCTTAATACATAATTTTCACAGAAAATATAGTGTCTTTTTCCTCTGAATGTCACTGCAACTGAACAAGTACACAGAGAAGGATATAGGACAAGGGTCCTTAGCTTTATCAATAGTCACCATTTGAACTGGAGGATTCTTGATTAGTGGGGAATCTCAATTTATAAAATGCATGCCAGTAACAACCTCCTACCATTCCTACCCAGTCATAAAACCAAAACTGTCTCCAGGCATTATCAAAAATTCTTTTGGAATAAATCATTCCCCATTCAAATCCAATGGCCTTATAGAATCTCTGATAAATGCAGCTGGAAGAATTTAATTACATGGAAACTGAACTCATTTTACCTCAAAATTCCCTCTTATATGAGCCAACACATTTCCCTACTATTTGAACCATTTGTGAGACAAATTTTCAATTTTTTTTTACTCTGATCTTTTGCCAAGTTCTCCCTTTTTTGTGTCAGTAATCATTTACCATTATTTATATTTTTCCCATATTCAAATTATCTATCATATTAAGAAAATCCAATTTCAATTTCTTTACTTCTTGTGGTATATTTGGAGACAGCATCACTAAAAACGGACTTCATCAAATAATTTTTATTCAATTTTCATGTGGCTTGTGTTGCTTTGAATAAAATTTAGTTATTTTTTGCTTCTTGGTCTACCACATTTTCTATTGAGAGTTTCCAAAACAAATAGTATTGTTTCCTTTAACTCATTTGTGATTAATAATTCCTAAATATACAAAATTGCAATTTTTAATTTCAAGGGTCTTCAAGTGATTAGTCAAATCTGACCTTGCAATCTCTGTTTATAAGTAACAGTTTATTGACACATGTAGAGTCACTTGTTTACTTATTTTTTGTGGCTCCATTCACATTTTTGAATCATTGCAACAGACACTATGGCTTTCCAAGCCTAAAGTGTTTAGTTGGATACTTTATAGAAAAAAGTGGATTATTTAGAGAAATAATGGACTCGTCTTACTTCAATGTATAATTTGTTTCACTATTTTTTAGGTAAGTTTCTGAAGTTCTCTAGATTAACAATTTCAGATAAGCATATTTTATCTCTTGCTTTTGTTCATTTGTTTTTACTATTAATAAAAGGCCTGAAGTTGAATAAAGCTGTAAAGAGAAGTTTAGTTGGTTTAAAGCTCTTACAGCTGGGAATCTCATGAGCATGGTTAATATCTGTCAGGCAGTTGGTGAGGGCCTTCCTGCTGTACTCTAACATAGTGAAGGGTATCACATAATGAGACATAATATGACTCATATGTGAGAAGTGCACACATATGACCTCATGTAATCCTAATTACTTCCCAAAGTTCCCATCTGCAAGTATAATTAGCATAAAAATTTGGAGATTATGTTTCTAGCACATAAATTTTTGCAGACATACTCAACGAAATTATTTCCTTATTTCCACAATCTATTCCACTTATTTGGGGGTTTGGTCCAGTTAATTGCTACTATGGTCTGCTTGTTTGTGTCCTCAAAATTTATGTGCTGAAGCCAGCCACCAGTGGCTCAAGTTTGAAACCCTAGCTACTCAGGGGATTGAGATCTAGAGGATCATAGTTCAAAGCCAGCTCAGGCAGAAAAGTTAACACAAAAAAGCCAGAATGGAGGTATGGCTCAAGCTGTAGAGTACCAGCTGCTGAATAAGTAAGAATGCCAAGGAAACATAAGACCTTGAGTTCAAACCCTAATGTTGACTAAACATATGAAAACTTAAGTCACCAACATAATGGTTTTAGGAAGTTGAATCTAGGCAGGTGATTAAATTATCAGAGTGCAGCCCTCATAAATGGGATTAAAGATATTTCAAAACAGGCCCAAGAGATTTTGTTTGTCCCTTCCACTATGTGAGGACACAGCAAAAATAGCAGGAAAAGGTCCCTTACCAGACAGCGAAGATGCCATTGCTAGATATTGTAAAAGAAACCATGAAAAAGAAATGTTTATGGCTTATAAAGCTAGCCAGTCTGAGATATTTTATTATAGCAGCTCAAATAGATTAAGTAAACAGTCAGTTGGCTATTACTAATAAGATGCCTTAAACTTTTCCTGCCTTTAAGATTTGATATGTGTGGGGAGAGAAGGGATGGTAGGGGAAAAATAAAAGAGGAGGTAACAATGCTCCATTAGAAATGTACCCATTACCTTACTCATGTAACTGTAACCCCTCTGTACAGTATTTTTACATTGCAATACATATTTTAAAAGCTGGGCTATTTTGATTATATGAAAAGTAAATACTGCTTTTATTCTAGATTATGAAAAAATTGTTACAAAAAGCAAATAATTTGTACTTGAAATAATGAACAGATTTGTGATATAAAACTACCTGTGCAGGGCTGGGAAGGTGGCTCAGTGGTAGAGCGCTTGCCTTGCATCCATGAGGCCCTGGGTTCGATTCCTCAGCACCACATTAGCAAAAAGAAAAAAAAAGCCGGAAGTGGCGTGGTGGCTCAAGTAGTAGAGTGCTAGCCTTGAGCTGAAGAGCTCAGGCCCCATGACCGGACCCCCCCCCAAAAAAAAAGAAAGAAAAAAAACTACCTGTGTAAAGGGAATATTTTATAGCTAGCTCTTTGTCAGCTTTTTGGTTTCAACTTCATTTTATTTTGTTCTGTTTTTCTAATGCTTATTGCACAAAATATTGTGAAAATGTAAACTCACTTTTTCTAGGACCAGCTTAAATTTGAAGATTTCAAAACAAAAATCACCAGTATGAACAAAAACTTTAAATGAATCATTATGAACAATTTTACTTCTTGAATTCTGTCTTAAGGAAGGGGTTTATCAATGATATGTGTAACTATAAAAGTCGTATATAATAGTTGTCTAACTTTTTGAACACACACACACACACACATATAGGCTTTCTCTATATATAATATAGTAATATATTTTATAACTTTGTGTCCTCACAACCAACATATGGGGATTTTTTTGGGGGGGTCCGGTCATGGGGCTTGAACTCTGGGCCTGGGCGCTGTCCCTCAGCTCTTCAGCTCAAGGCTAGCGCTCTACCACTTGAGCCAAAGCGCCACTTCCGGCTTTTTTCTTTTTGCTTATGTGGTGCTGAGGAACCGAACCCAGGGCCTCATGCATGCAAGGCAAGCACTCTAACACTGAGCCAACTTTCCAGCCCATATTTTTATTTCTGCAGAAAAACATTAAAAAAATACAACACCATAGCTGGCCACTGGTGGCTCACCTGAAATAGTAACTACTCAGGAAGCTGAGATCTGAAGATGGTGATTGTAAGCCAGCCTGGGCGGGAAAGTCCATGAGACTCTTACCTCCAAAAGGCTGAAAGTGGCACTGTGGCTAAACTGGTTGAGTGCTAACCTTGAGCACAAAGAAGCTAAGGGACAACACCCAGACCCTGAGTTGAAGCCCAAGGACCAGCAAGAAAAACAAAAACACAACTCAACAGTCTTGCATAGTAAAAATATCCAACAGTCTACAACTAGAGGGAAACTTTCTCAACACAATAAAGGGCAGTCAAGAAAACTCCATGTTGCACTTTATTTAATTTTGAAACACTGGAAGCTTTCATCCTAAAGACATGAGCAGGATATCTGCTCTTTCCATTTCTATTCAGCATTGTTCACCCTTCTAGGAGAGGTATTAAAAAGGGCAGTTCAGTGGTCATTAAGTGATTGGACCAAGATTTTCTTAAACACCTGTAAACCAAAATAATTTTTGCCAAGGAGCTCTTCATGTGTTGGTCAGACTTTTTCATCACTCAACCAAGCATTTTAGAGCGCTCTAAGACCTTCTAAGGAGGGGGTCTTACCATGTACACAACTCTCACCATGTGTATGGACTTTAAATGCCCAGAAATATGTAGGAGCTTTTTCAAAGACATTTAGAAATCGCAGGGATTTCTAGGAAGATGGCAGATGAGAGGCTGGGTCTAAGCAAGCTCTCCCATAGAAACCAGTATTAGTATTCTAGTGGAAAATCTAAAGCTAGAGAGACATACCAAGTGTGTTATCATGATACAGAGAGTTTGGCCAGAGAGGAAAAACTCAGGTAGCTTAGTGAAGGACACAGATTTGAGCAACCCCAGTAGAGTGTAGCAACTTCTGGTGGCTGCCATATTGGACACAGAGAGCCCAGATCAAAGGCGCCAGAGCAGATTCTACTCACTGCCAGCAAGAACCGGCAAGGAGCAGAAATCTCCATTCTGCTGACCACAGACAATCGCAGACCATGGACACAGACGACCTGGAAACCAAGAGATAGGCGTGAGTACCAAGACATCCTCACTTCTTCTCATGGAGCAGAGGTGGGAAGGTAGCCCCTCCCCCCAACCAAACTAAAACCACATCTTTGATACTGACACAGACTCAGCCAGAGCACCTAGCAGTATTTGACCTGCAACAAGGCTCAGCTCCTTAGTGAGTAAACAGAGCCAGAGTCTACCCTAACCAGCTGCTGCACAGGAAGCAATTCCAGCACTTGAACAATTGGAAACTTGTTACATAAATCCTGAGATTGGCTCCAGGCTGGGCTGATTGAGTGTCTCAGGACCTAGCCCATCAGGGTAAAGCTACTGATTGCTGACAGGCCATAGCCTAAGCTACAATCTAACAATCCTCACAGCAACTCCACACTAGAGGAAACAGCTACCTTACTCTTTTGTTACACTCAAAGTAGATAACCTTCCCATGGAACTAGCCTGAAAGGGACATAAACTCCCATGTGACACAGAGATTCCTTCAGCCTGCTCAAACAAACTGATTTGAGAAACCAACCAAGCCACAGGACACCCAAACACCACAAGCAAACCAGAGACTCCATCATCAAGAGACTGGCTACGGACACAGAGGAGACACAAGAACCGGCCCAATGCACCCCCCCCCCAATTTTTTTTTCAAAAAACTTTTTTCTATCTATTTTTTAAACTGTTGCCTATTTTTCTCATTTTTATTTAGGTTTTCTTTTTGCTTTTGTTTTTGTTATTATTGTTGCTTCTTTTTTGTTTTTGTTTGTTTAATATTCTCTTTATACTCTTCTATTTTGGTCCATTTAGCTTTTTGTTATTTCTATTTCTTGTTGTTGTTTTTTGCATTACTTAATTGCTGTTTGGTTCATCTCTAGATATATACCTGTCTTCGATTATTAGACCTTATCCTTCACTGTATTCATACTTAATTCAGATATTGATTACTTAATTCACAAACTCCCAGGCTTAATTCCATTAATCGTAGAATTGTTTCTTTATACTCATATAATTTTAAGTGTTGCATTTTAAATTTTTTTTAAATTTTATCTTTCCTTTTTCTTTATCTCTCTTCTCCTGTCCTGCTATCCCTGCCATTTCTCTGAATTTCTCTCTCACTTTGCCTCCCTAAATTCCTCCAGTCTTATTTTCTTCTCACAATTCTCCTTAATCCTATAAATTTCTGGTCTGCTGACACCTTACTTCATTTTTCTTAGTCCATTAATCCCTACCTGTTTGTAGTTGAACTAGATTGTATCTGCTGAACTAGATTGTGACTGTACCAATTTTGACTGGATCAAACAATCTGTACAACTACACGGTTCTGGTTGATGCTTGCCTTAAAATAATGTTCAAGTTCAGAATCAGTTTGGCTACCATACCCAAACGGATAGAACAAGCAGAAAAAAAGAAAAATGGCAAGTCCAGGTGTGTCGGCTCCCCCCATGGCAATCAAAGAACAGAACAGTCAATGAATAACCCAGAGGAGAGTTCCTAAAATGCTCTACAAACAACATTAGTAAACATGTTGCATGAAAATTTTGAAAACCTGAAAAGATCTCACTGTAAGTGTGATAGGGATGAGGCTAACCAAAAATTAATACAGGAATATCACAAGCATGATGAGGCTGGTCTAAGATTAAGAGAGGAAATGTGTGAGTGGGATGAGAATGGACAAAGATTAAATCAGGCATTCATGAAATCCAAAAAGCGACAGCTGGAGGAATAGAGGGAGACCACAAAGGGAATGCTGAATGGAGCCCAACAGAAGGAAAGGGAGTCCAATGAAAACATAACCAATCACCTGTGGAATTTGAGAATGAAAATTGAAAACCAAATTAAGGAAGTAAAAAGGTTCATACAAGATCTAAAACCAAGCTCCAACAAAGAATTTGCAGCCATCAAATCTCACCAATTAGAAGGAAAAGAAATTAAAAAAAAAAAAGTCTTGACAATAGGTTTGATCATGCAGAAGATCGAATCTTGGGGATGGAAGACAGCCTGGGTATTATAGAAAAAGAACAGACAACTATCCAAGACAAATCCAAGCAATATAATAGATCTATTCAACATCTAGAAGACACCATCAGACAGCCTAATCTGAAGATAATGGGTATAGAGGAGCACCTACAGACAGAAGTTAATGGTCTAGAAAATTTTTTCAAAAGGATCCTAGCAGAGAACATCCCAAACATGCAAAAAGATACGCCTATTCAAATACAAAAATCCTTTAGAACCCCAAATAGACCAGAATAGAATAGGACATCCCACTGTCACATTCTAATCCGCACAGGATCAATTCAGACCAAGGAAAGGATCCTTAAAGCTGTCAAGGAGAAAATATCAATCACCTATAAAGGGAAACCAATCAAAATAACTTCAGATTTCTCAGCAGAGACAATTAAAGCAAGAAGAGCCTGGAATGATGTATGGTACACCCTAAAGACAAAAACCTATCCACCAAGAATACTGTACCCAGCTCAACTCTCCTTTGTAATGGAAGGTCAAATAAAAAACTTCCAGAGCAGCCGGGCGCTGGTGGCTCACGCCTGTAATCCTAGCTACTCAGGAGGCTGAGATCCGAGGATCGAGGTTCAAAGCCAGCCCGGGCAGGAGAGACCGTGAGGCTCCTATCTCCAATAAACCACCAGAAAACCGGAAGTGGTGCTGTAGCTCAAGTGGTAGAGCGCTCGCCTTGGGCTGAAGAGCTGAGGGACAGCGCCCAGGCCCAGAGTTCAAGCCCCACAACCGACAAAAAAAAAAAAAACTTTCACGGCAAAGAAAAATTGAAATAATATATCTCCACCAAACCACCCCTACAAAAGATAATTAAAGATGTCCTACACATAGTAAACCAACAAGAGCACAATAAAGATTAAGAAAACAGCAACAAGAGAATCCAAGGAGCATAGGAAGAACCCAGTTGGCACAGCCCTAAGAAGGTGGGTAACGTGGCAGGGACTACCAAATACCTCTCAGTCCTCACTCTCAAGATTAATAGACTTAATTCTCTAATTGAGTGACCTTCTATCTTCTGCCTTCAAGAGACACACCTTGCACAAAAAACAAACATTCTGAAAGTGAAAGGCTGAAATAAAATCTACCAAGCAAACAGACCAAGTAAACAAGAGGGAGTTGCAACCCTAATATCAGGTAAAATAGACTTCCAATTAAAATTAGTGAGAAGCGATGAAGATCATAGCATAATAATCAAAGGATCTCTGGACTCAAATTTATCTAATAAACACTGCTTTCTCTAAAGACACATATTGATCAAAAGACATTAATTATAGGGGACTTTAACACAACATTATCCCCGCAGGATAGGTCACCCCGTCAAAATCTCAACAGAAAAACATCAGACCTAAAAAACTGCATAGATCAACTAGACTTAACAGATAACTACTGAATATTTAATCCAGCAGCAACAGAATACATATCCTTTTCAACACCACATGGAACATACTCCAAAATAGACCACATTTTAGGTCACAAAACAAATTTGTCCAAATTCAGAAACATTGAGATTATGCCCTGCATTCTCTCAGACTACAAGGGAATAAAATTACAATTCTACACCAAAAGCCACCAAAGGAGATACTATAACATATGGAGGCTGAAAAATACACTGTTGAACAACCAGTGGGTCATGGAAGAGATTAGAGAGGAAATTCAAATGTTCATGATATTTCACAAAATTGAATACACAAAGTACCAGCTACACTGTGACACAGCAAAGGCAGTACTCAAAAGCAAGTTTATAGCTCAGATTTCCTACATTAACAAATTGGAGAGATCTGAAACCAACAATTTAATGAGACACATAAATCTCTATGAAAAAGAGCAACAAGCTAAACTTCAATCCAGTAGACAGAAACAAAAATTAAAATTAAATCAGAATTAAATAAAGTAGACTCCAAAATAATGATAGAATCAACAAAACAGTTGGTTCTTCAAAAAAATTTAAAAAGTTGACAGATCCTTAGCAAATGTTATAGAAAAAAAGAGAACACATCCAAATAAACGAAATCAGACATGAGAATGAAAATATCACTACTGAAACAACCAAGATTCAGAATATAATAAGGGTCTGCTTCTCAAACTGTTATGCTAATAAATTTGAAAATCTGAAAATATGGACAAATTTCTAGCAAATATTGACATAACCAAGAAAGCCAACATGATTTAACAAACCAATATCAAGCATCAAAGTAGAAACATCAATAAGAGATCTCCCACCCAAGAAAAATCTAGAAGCAGATGTATTTACAACTGAATTCTACAAGGCCTTCAAAGCAGAACTCACACCAATGCTTCTCCAACTCTTCAATGAAATTGAAAGTGGAAGTTCACTACCAAAGTCTTTCTATGAAGCCGTCATAACCCTTATCCCATGGAACATTCCTCAGTACAATAAAGGCTGTGTATGACAAAACTACAGCCACCATTATACTTAATGGTGAAAAACTAAAACCATTTCCTCCAAATTCAGGAACAAGAGAAGGATGTCCACGCTCTCCACTTCTCTTCAATCTAGTATTAGAATGCTTAGCTACAGCAATAAGACAAGATGCAAACATAAAGGGGATCCAAATAGGGAAAGAAGAAGTAAAACTCTCCTTCTTTGTAGATGAAATGATCATATATTTAAAGAATCCCACGGACTCCACTCCCAAATTACTCAAGCTGATTCAAAACTTTGGCAAAGAAGCAGGGTAAAATATTAGCCCTCAAAAATCAATGGCTTAAAAAAAATCAATGGCTTTTCTGTATACCAACAATGAGATGAGGGAGGCTGAAATTAGGAAAGCAACTCCATTCATAATAGCCCCACAAAAAATAAAATACCTAGGAATTAACTTAACCAAAGAAGTGAAGGACCGCTATGATGAAAACTTGAAAAACCAGATAAAGGAAATCAAAACAGAACTTAGAAAGTGGAAAAAACTCCCATGCTTCTGGATTGGAAGGATCAACATCGTAAAAATGGCAGTACTATCTACAAATTCAGTGTGATACCTATCAATATTCCAACCACATTCTTCAAGGAAATAGAAGAGGCAATCCAAAAATTCATAGGGAACAATCAATGACCCCGAATAGCAAAAATGATAATCAACAGAAAGTACACTGCTGGAGGAATATCAATACCAAATTTCAAATTCTACTATAAAGCCATACTAATCAAAACAGCTTGGTACTGGCATAAGAACAGACCTCAGGACCAATGGAATAGAATTGAAAACCCAGAAATGAGCCTACCTATCTAATCTTAGATAAGGGAGCTGAAAAGGTAGAATGGAAGGAAGACAACCTCTTCAGTAAATGGTGCTGGCAAAATTGGTTAACTACTTGTAAAAAATTAAAGCTAAATCCTTATGTATTACCCTGAACCAGAATCAACTCCAAATGGATCAAGGACCTCGGCATCAAAGCAGACATTCTGAAAACATTAGAGGATGGAATAGGAGAAACCTTAGGTCTCTTTGGCATAGGCTGAAATTTTCTAAATACAGACCCAGAAACAAAACAAATCAAAGAAAGATTGGACAAATGGGATTGCATAAAATTGCAGAGCTTCCACTTGGCATAAGACATAACTAGCAAGATCAATAGAATGCACACAGATTGGGAGAAGATCTTCACTAGCCATACAACAGACAAGGGTCTCATATCTAAAATATACCTGCAACTCAAAAAATTAAATCCCCCAACAACAAATCCTCAAAGAAACAACTGCCCAATAAATAAGTGGACTAAAGACTTAAAGAGAAACTTCTCTGAATAGGAAAAAATGATGGCCAACAGACACATGAAGAAATGTTCAACCTCTCTAGCCATAAAAGAAATGCAAATCAAAACAACATTGAGATACCACCTCACCCCAGTTAGAATGGCTATAATCAAGAACTCTAATAACAACAGATGCTGGAGGGGATGTGGACAGAAGGGAACCTTCCTTCATTGTTGGTGGGAGTGTAAACTTGTTCAATCACTTTGGAAAGCAGTATGGAGGTTCCTCAAAAGACTCCACATAGAGCTCCCCTATGACCCAGCAATCCCACTTTTGGTCATTTACCCAAATGGTCACAAACAAGAACACAGTAAAGCTACCAGCACGACTATGTTTATTGCAGCATTATTTACCATAGCTAAGATATGGAACCAACCCAGATGCCCCTCAGTAGATGAATGGATCAAAAAAAATGTGCTATATATACACAATGGAAATCTATACCTCCATCAGAAAGAATGGCATGGCTCCATTTGTTAGGAAATGGAAAGGTTTGGAAAAAATCATATTAAGTGAAGTAAGCCAGGCCTAAAGAAACATAGGTCCCATGGTTTCCCTTATTGGCAATAACTAGTATATGTCTGAGTCAAGTAGAAAAGGTCAGATAAGTTGATGTTAGGGAAATGAACCCCAAGATAATTATTCAAATGATTTTTCTTTCATGCATTTGTTTCTAACATATTTATAAGATTATTTCTTTGTTGCTTTGTATGTCCCTCCCCCATGGTATAACTCCTGTTTTCTCTGTATTTGATGCTGGTATAATTTGTGGAGGGAAGCAAAAAAAGAAATCGTTTAAATAGGGATACAGTGGACCCATTGCAACCATGAAAGAAACAAGTCATTATGTCAAAAAATGAACTTTAAACTTTGGTGGGGGGCGGGGAGTGCGGGGGTGGGGGGGGTAGAGGGAGTGCAGGGTGGACGGGAAAGGATGGGAAGGGGAAACAAAGGAGGAGACTACAATGCTTGATTTTAAAAAAATGTGCTCATTGTATTTCCCATGTAATTTTTACCCCTCTCTACAGTATTTTCACACACAAAAAAAAGAAAAGTAAAGCTAGGTACGTATTTATCAGGCTCCACCAGAATCAACTCCAAATTGATCAATAACAAAAGCAGACACTCCGAAAACATTACAGGAAGGAACAGGAGAAACTCTAGGGCTCCTTGGCACAGCCCAAAATTTTCTTACTATAGATCCAGAAACACAAAAAATCCAAGAATGGTTGGCCAAATGGGATTGCACGAAACTGCAGAACTTCAGCATGGCAAAGGACATAGCTAGCAAGATCAATAGAAAGCAGAACTTCAGCATGGCAAAGGACATAGCTAGCAAGATCAATAGAAAGCACACAGATTCGGAGAAGATCTTCCCTAGCTATAAAATGAGCAAGGGCCTCATATCTAAAATATACTTAGAACTCAAAAAATTAAATCCCCCAACAACAAATCCTCAAAGAAACACCAGACCGATTAATAAGTGGGCTAAAGACTTAAAGAGAGAAGTTGGAAATAAGAATGGCCATTAGACACATGAAGAAATGCTCAACTTCTCTAACCATAAAAGAAATGCAAATCAAGGCTATATTGTGATTCCACCTCACCCCAGTTACAATGGCTATAATCAAGAAATCTAATAACAACAGATGCTGGAGGGGCTGTGGCCAAAAGAGGATCCTACTTCATTATTGGTGGGAGTGTAAACTTGTTCAACCACTTTAGAAAGCAGTATGAGATTTCTCAAAAGACTCCACATACAGCTCTTCTATGACCCAGCAATCTTCTTTTGGGTATTTACCCAAACGATCACAAACAAGGTCATACCGAATCTACCAGCACAACCGTGTTTATTGCAGCATTATTCACCATAGCTAAGAAATGGAACCAACGCGGATGCCCCTCAGTATATGAGTGGATCAAGAAAATGTGGTATATATATATACAATGGAATTCTATGCTTCCATCAGAAAGAATGACATCACCCCATTTGCTAGGAAATGGAAAGACTTGGGAAAAAATTATACCGAGAGAGGTAAGCCAGTCCCAAAGAAACATAGGTCCCATAGTTTCCCTTATTTGCAACAACTAGTACATGTCTAGTACAAGCAAAAAAGGTCAAAAGCTATGAACATATGACTATGTAAGATGATGTTAAGCAAAATGAACCCCAAGACAGGGACACAATGGTTTCTTCTTTCTTGCTATTTTTTAACGTACTTATAATGCACTATGTGAATCTCTTGTTTCTTTTGTATGTTCTTCCTCCACACTATAACCCGTTTTCATTGCATTTGATGTCAGTGCTTGCATCTTGTATATACATTTTTATAATTTGGCAAGGTGAAGAGATATAACAAAATGCTTAAATAAGGATACAGGTTGACCCATTGTAACAATGAGATGTACAAGACACTATGTTGAAAATTACAATTTCAAGGGGAGTAGGGGGGAGTTGGGGAGGTGGGGAGTGAAGGGATAGTAGGGGAAAACAAAGGAGCAGGTAACTATGCTTGATAGGAAAATTACTCATTACCCTACTCATGTAACTGTAACCCATTTGTACAGTATTTTTACAGTAAATAATATATATGGAAATATATGACATTTACAAATTTCTCATTTCCTAGCCTTTCTTCCAAAGTTTTTTGATTAGTCTATTGTTTGCTCTAACTCTCATCTTTTACCAGTGGCAGAAGCATCTATAACACATCAGCCTGTAATTGTTTTCAACAAATGCCCCCTGGGAAACCATTTGGGAATGAAGCCAATTATGAATTAAGGGAAATTAAAGACAAGCCTTTGGATACAGTTTTCTGTGGAGTCACATAACGGGTCACAAAAAATATTTATTTCCAGCTCTTCCAAATGAGCTCTGCCCCTGCTACCTCAAGTACACTGAATGTGGCCTGTTATTTCTAGTTACTCCTGAGTTTTTGTATCAGAGAATGAAGTTCAGTAAGTTAAAATTCCATATGGTTTATTGCCAAAAATCCACCATTTCAACTATCTAGATTGCTGTAAGCTTGTGATTGATTCTTACAGTGTTGAAAAAGATTAATTCCAACAATTTTTTGTCATTTTTAGTGCATTTATAAAGGAGCAGAATTTGGGGCTGCTTACTCTCTAACTTATACTCTTATCACTCTCTCTTTTTTGTATTAATAAAACTTCTTTATATGTTCATTTAGAAATACTAGTCAGCCCAAAAGTGTTTTAACACGTTTAATCATACAGTCTTAGGGTGTGTATCATGTGAGAAAGAGTTTTTTTTAATAAGGCATAAAACATAAAGTTGTTTTCATTTACATAATACTGTTTCTATTCGTGATCTTCAATACTTTCATGGTAGAACTTTCAGAATAAAATATGATACAAGACAGTAAAACAGGCTCTGTTTCGGGACAGGTGAAAGGGGTACAGTGAGTGAATGAGTATGAATGTGGTAGAATGACTTTATATGTACATGTAAAGGTAAAACATAATCAAATGAAATTATTCTAAGAAGAATACAGGGAGTAAGAGAGAAGAAGGTGAATTGATCAGAGTACATTGTACAAAGGTATGGAAATGACACAATGAAGCTCTTTGTATAAGTATTGTATAATAATAAGAAATCTTAATAAGTACTTTAAAATATGTAAAAGATGCATTTCTTCAAAGCATTGCTTCAGAAATTTCCTTAGTATTATCATCATTATTACTATCATTATTCTTTAAACAATACCCAGAGCATCTATGTAGCTCCATAGAAAATTTAAAAATAAAAAGACCTACCAAATCCAAGACTTAACATCTTAGGTCAAAAAGCATAAACATGGGCTGAGAAGGTGGCTCAGTGGTAGAGCACTTGCCTTGCATGCATGAGGCCCTGGGTTCAATTCCTGAGCACCACATAAGCAAAAAGAAAAAAGTTGGAAGTGGTGCTGTGGCTCAAGTGGTAGAGTGCTAACCTTGAGCTGAAGAGCTGAGGGACAGCGCCCAGGCCCAGAGTTCTGGCCCCACGACCGGATCCCCCCCCAAAAAAGGCATAAACAGTTGTGAAAATATAGAGAAGACCACCAGAGAACTAAGAAATCCAAAGCATTAGGTGAGGTACAGCTCTCTAACATAGGTCCCCATTGGTTACAAGTTCAACATGTAAAAAACTTAAAAACAACACTTTAAATGCTGAATTTGTTCATATTTAGTTGAAAATGTAAAAATATTATGTATGATTTCTTTTATGTTATTTTTGTTGTTAACAAAATCATAATTATATGTTTCCATTCTGAAATAAATAAAATTTGTGCTTATTATAAAAACACATTAGCTCAAATTATGATAACAGCATAGAGTAGATGGCTTAAACAATAGAAATTTATTTCTTTACATTTTTGAAAAGCGAGAGTTTGAATCCAAGATTCCAATATGGTCAGTTTTCATCAAGGTCTTCATACTTCATGTAGGATTTATCTTTTCATGTTGTCTTCATGTATCAGAAGACCATAGAGGCTTCTCTATAGCTTCTCATTATAAAGGGATCAATTCCCTTTATAAAGGTCAGACCTCATAACTTCAATTTAATCTAATTACTTCCCAAAAGCTCCATCTTTAAACCTCATCACATTAGATGATAGATCTTCATCACGTGAGTTTGAAGGGGGTTATAATTCAATCCATAGTATTCTTTCCCTGCACCTCTCAAATTATATTTTTCTCAAATGTAAAATATATACTTTGCATTCCAATAGCTGGCAAAGATTAACTTATTCCAACATTAACATTATTTGTCTTAAGTTTAGCATCCTTTGTATTATCTAAATCAGTTATAGATAAAATTCAAGGTCTGATGCATTCTAAGACAAATTTTTCTAATTGCAAATCTCTGAAACCAGAAAAGATGTATATTTCCCAAGTACAGTGTTGGGATAGGCATGGAATGGACTTCGCCTTTCTACAAGTGAGAAATCATGAAGATGAAAGAATAATAGACCCCAAGAAAGTTTAAAACCTATTTAAAAAAACATTAGATCCTATCCCTCACAAAGTAATCTTCAGTTTGATATCTTAACTTTTAGGCTCACTGAAATGTAAGTTTCACTCTTAAGGCTCCAGGTGTGCTCATCCCTATAGTTCTATAAGTAGTCATTCCTCCAAGGTCAAGGACATATGTCCTGTTTAAATTAAACATAATAGCTTTAAGAATCATTTGATCATCTCCTCTTGGGTCATTATTCTTTACTGCCAAATTACTGTGTTATCTTGTTTTATTTAATCTAAGAAATTTGGTAGACATCTTTCTCTTCATGTCATTGCATATTTAGTCCAAACTCGGAATATTTCTACAGGCATATAGTCCTATATTAAATGTTTATTTGGTCACCCCCTCAATATTCTCTTCTGAACATCCTTTCTTGTGTCCACGCTGAGTATTTTCCATATCTTCAATTCCTGGTTCTATTTTGTTAACTACTCCTTCAGTTCATTTTTCACCTTTCACATTTACTATAAGAAGTCAATAAGAACCAAGTTGCTCCTTCAACATCTTGTTTAGGAATGTCTTCAAGTAAGTATCCAGTTTCAGTATTCACAAATCTAATATCCATAAAACACTAGAAGACACTTAGCCAAGTCCTTTACTACTTATAACAAGGATTACCTTGTCTCTGGTTTCTGATGATATGTTTTTTGCTTCTGTCCACATCTTCAATAGAATCACTCTTAATATCCATATTTTTAGCACACACACATGAAAGCTCTTCCTTTCACTTTACCCATTCCAAAGACATTTCCATTTTCTTTCAGTATTTGTATTACAGAACTGCACTTTGTAGTACCCAAATCTGCACTGGTTGGATTAAAATGCAATAACAATGTCGTATAGATTACCTAGCTTAAACATAAGACATTTTACTCCTGCAGTTACAGAGGCTGAAAGTGGGAGATTCATCATGTTCATGTTTAGTAAGTGTCTCCTTTCCTGTTCATAAACAATCATCTTTTCAACGTATGTGCCCATAGCCTTTCTTCAGTGTGTGTGTAGTCATGGAAAAAGACAGTGAACACTCCAGTGTCTAATAATAAAGGCACACACATATTATGTCATCTAAATCTAATGATCTCTCAAATATCTCATTGTCAGTACCATAATATTGAGAGTTAGGACTTCAATATATAAATTAGCTCTCTGAGTAAAAGGAAATAAAGGAATCTAACAATTAATCTTCCTTCTCCTATAGATATTCTGGTGATATAAGTACCAAAAATGTTCTACCTAGATACGTGGTTTTTCACCTTAGCTTAATTTAAAAGTGTAGTCAAGGGAACTGTTTATTGAGTAAAATATTTGAATACTCAAGTCTATTAAAGTCCTAAGAGATGGTATAACTATAGATGGGCCTTTTATAGGTATTAATAGCAAAACTGCGGTTCTCTGACAGGGTTAAAGCAAGTATTAATAGAATCAATCAGTCAGTCTTTTCTCTGAGCAGGTTTATTGATCCATCTCATCTTGGCTGAAGTAGACTAAGAAATGTATGGAGGCACTGTGATTTTGTTAAATTACAATTTTAATGAGGCAGCTATTTCATTTTTATCACAATTCAGTGGCTTAACTCACAAATTGTTCCAGTATGATGATCATCAGAAAGCTGAAGGATTCTGTAATCTACAAAGCATTTGACGTGTGCATACTTTTACATCATAGGAATTTCTTTTTATTTCCAAATTGTATGCTGCCAAAATAATCTTTTAAGAAGAGAATAATAAGTGTGAAGTTAATTATATCAAAACTTCAGATGTACTCATGAGAGACGGCGGAAGATGGCGGAGGAGAAGCTGGAATCTGAACAAGTTCTCTCATAGAAAGCAGTTTTAGAGTTCCAGTGAACAGTCCTAAGCCAGAGAATCACACCAAGTGTGCCATCACAGGACAGAGAGTTAGACAAGAGAGGGAAGCCAACACAATGAGACACATCTGAGCACTTGCCAGAAGCCGCGGCGGCAGCTGCAGGGTCGCGGTGGCAACCACAGCCATACCTGAGCGCGCATACAGAGAGTCCGGGATGAAGGAGCCAGACGCAGCAGGTGAGCGGATTCTACTCAACACCAGCAAGAACCGACAAGGAGCGGACATCTTCATCCTGCAGTTTGCAGACCAGAGACGACCCAGGATCCAAGACTTGGCGTGA
>NW_012267394.1:2056893-2091893 GCF_000151885.1 Dipodomys ordii | reverse complement strand
GGGACATAGGCAGAAGGAATTTTTAAAATTAAAATTCTGCCCTGTGCTGCTGGATCTAATCTCTGTAGGTGACAAATAAGCCTGAAATTGCATTAGTTAACTTGGATCATATTATTCAGTTTTCCAACTGTGTGGCTTGGCTCTATTATATACAACCAATGCATCTGGGAGTCAGAGATATGCCTTGCAAGAAATGATCTTTAAATCTTCCAAGTGAATCACTACTTTACTTTTGCTACCTAGATGAAATACCAAATGTGTACTCTGCTATAATTTCATAACACCATAAACTCATAATATTATTTTACTTCCAAACAAAAAGTACTGGGCCAGTAACAACATTTAAACAAAATATCACTCACTTCACAAATGTCTTAGAAAGTTACAAAAAAAACTTTGTTTTTTTTATTAAATAAAACATTTGTTTAAATGGCTTTTACAACTGGACATATGAAAAAAATATATATACAGAGACAGTGTAATTTCAATCATCCATCAAGAGGAAAAATACTGTGTTATTTTCAGGAAAACACACAGACTTGGGAAAAATTATGCTGAGTTAACTAAAGCTCGGAGAGACAAAGGGCACATATTTTCTCTCCTATGTGGATGTTATGTCTCAAGTATGAGCATATATGAAAACATATACAGGGCTAAAAGCATGTCTACATGAACAAAATGACTAAAGTATGGTATGTGCAGCGATAGATTTCCACAGTGTGACCTCTTTGAACAATTGACAATTTAATTAAAATGAATACCAGGAACTTGAAACATATCTTGACTGAGGGAAGTGGGAGTTAAGAGTAAGAGGAAGGATGAATAGCGAGAGGTGGGAAAATAGTCATAATACTCAATGTGAATGTGTGAAAATGTAACTTGAGGGAATGGGTGGGTTTGGGATGTATGAGGGTGGATCCCATGGTGGGAGTGTCCTGACACTTATCCAGATATATTGTACAGATAAATTGAGATGTTGAATGGAATTCTCTTGTACAACTATTTAAGGATAAACAGTGATGCAAAACTGAAACAAATATCTGTTTCCTTGTCCTCTTCACACCATAGTAAGCATTAATTAAATATAGCACTGGACAGTAAAATGAACAAGATAAAAAAGGCAACTATTGTGTGTACCAAAACTAAAACTCAGTACATTTTCTTTAAGCATTTTAGTATGTCATCTGAACTGTACAATTAGTAAACATGCAACATGTCCTTACATGAAATCAAACGAGACTTAAAAACTCAAGTATAAGTCCTAAAAAAAATACGTAAAGAACTAAATTGTCTAAGGCTATTGTCATATGACATCTTTTCTTTAGTGCCTGCTTAGATTAAGTGTTAACCCATTCGGTTTGAGAATATAAACTGCATTGTAACCATTATTAATCCTTATGGTTTAGCATGAAATGGAATGAAATGTCCAACATGTTTTTGTTAAGTGAATGACTTACTAGATCCCAAACAGTGAGTGGAGAAAAAAAATTATTTAAACCCGGGCTATATATGTAGGAAGATCTATGGTTTCAAAATATAGTGTCCATTAATCACCAAAAAATCCAAAGAACAAAGTCTCACCATATCTGGGTACATTTTGTTAAACATCCAAATGTCTCACTTCACAATCTAGCAGGAATTTTCCCAACCCTGCATGTTATCCATAGGCCTCATACATACACACGCACACACAGACACACACACACACACACACACACATATCCTTAAATCCACTCTTTATGCATGTCCTCCCCTAAAATCACTATTTGGATTCTGAAACATCGTATTATTCAAAAGTGCTCCCAGAGCCTCAGTTCTAAGAAAAGCTTTCTCATTTTTTAAGACATCTACACAATTATGTACATAACTTTAGTGTTATCATGAAATTCTATCCATAAAATTACCTAAGAGCCAAGTGCTCAAAGTAGTCTACTGCTTGCTCAGGTTGCTGAGCCTTAATCTTTAGTCTAAGGTATACTTGTTTTGCTTCAACAAATCTTATTGTTAAAATATGTCTGGGACAAGCAGAAAAGGTCAGATAAGATGATGTTAAGGGAAATGAATCCCAAGATAGGGGCACAAGTGTTTTGTTTTGTTTTGTTTTTTTCTTCCTTGCTATTGTTTCTAATGTATTTATAAGGTACCATGTGATATTTTTTTGTTGCTTTGTATGTCCCTCCACCACGGTATAACCCCTGTTTTCACTGTTTTTGATGTTGGTATAACTTGGGGAGGCAAAGGAAAAAACAAATTGTTAAACTAGAGATACAGATTGACCAACTGCAACAATGAAATGTAAAAGACGCTAAGTCGAAAAATGAACTTTACAATTTAGGTGGGGGTGGGGGTTGGGGGTGGGGGGTGTAGCTGAGGAGGTGGGAGGGAAGGGATGTTAGGGGAAAAACAAAGGATGAGGCAACAATGCTTGATAAGAAATGTACTCATTGCCTTGCTCATGTAACTGTAACCCTTTTGTACAGTATTTTCACAATAAAAAACTTAATTTAAAATATCTTCTATGCCTGATTTCAGGTTCCAGCACTGGCACAAAAAAATCCTCCGTTCTCTGTACAGGTGCATTGTCTCTTAAATTTTCTTCAGTATGACCAAGAGTCTACCATTCTTACTGTAGGTGGTAGTAGACTGATTCCTTACATTGAAACATATTGGAAAGATATTGAGAAAACTATCCACAAATTTCCCTGTTGTTGAATATGACATAACCTCATTTAAAATAGGTACAATTGTGCTAAACTTAGACATAAAACCTGAAGGGAAATTTTAACTCTTGTATATAAATATAAGTAAATACATATCTTTTCTATGTCTAATACCTCAGCAGGATGTAACATTTTAAGAAAAGTGAGATAAAAAATAACACAAGTGTTTTTTTAATTTCTTTCTATTCTTTCTAATACATTTATAAGGTGATTGGTTTGTTGCTTTGTATGTCCTTTCCCCACAATATAACCCCTGTTTTCACTGTATTTAATGTTGGCATAATTTGGGGAGGGGAAAGGAAAAGAAAACAAATTGTTTAAGGATACAGGTGGACCCATTGCAGCAACAAAATGTACAAAATGCTATGTTGAAAACGAACTTCACATCTTTGGTGGAAGGTAGGTAGGGAAGGGGGGGGGGAGGTGAGTAGTCATGGATATGGGAGGGCAGGGATGGTAGGGAAAAAACAAAGGAGGAGAGAACTATGCTTGATAAGAAATGCACTTATTACCTTTCTCATGTAATCGTAGCCCCTCTGTACAGTATTTTCACAATAAAAAACTTACTAAAAAATTAAAAAAATAAATTTGTTTTGTAAAAGTTTATGATTGTGGATGTCAATACTAAAAATAACAAGGAGCAATTAAAGAATTAATTTGTTTGTACTCTTATCATTCCAAACCTTAATTCACTATATAGCTATAGACAGAGCCATAACCCATGATTCCATCTTTCAGTTAAATATACATTAGACAGAGAGATTCAGAGGAAGATGGCAGAGGAGAAGCTGAAAGCTAAACAAGCTCTCCCATAGAAAGCAGTTTAGTGTTCCAGTGAACAGTCCTAGGCTAGAGAATCACACCAAGTGTGCCATCACAGTACAGAGAGTTTGGCCAGGGAGGGAAAATCCAGGCAAGGAGACACATCTGAGGCATTTGCCAGTAGCCCTGGCTGTGGCAGCAGCAGTAGCAGCAGCAGGGGCCATAGCCGCCATACTTACAGAGAGAGTCTGGGACAAAGCCAGCAGACATGGCGGGTGAGCGGATTCTACTCAACACCAGCAAGAACTGACAAGGAACAGATATTCATCCTGCAGATCGCAGACCAGAGATGACCCAGGAACCAAGACTGGCGTGAGTAGAACCCTGACATCCTCATTCCTTCTCAGGGAGCAGAGGAGGGAAGGCCACCCTACCCCAACCACTGGAGATCTCCATCTTTGATAATGTCAAAGGCCCGGATGAGCCTCCAACTCAGGCCTTGGAAGAAAACAAGAGTCATTTAGCAGGTCACAGAAACCTGACCTGACCTGCCACGCTCGGCTCCACACAGGGGAAAGTCACCCAGCCCAGGCAGATGTAGCTCAGCCGCCAGAGGAGTGACTTTCTTCACTGGGTAAACAGAGCCAGAGGCTGCTGCTCTCTACAGCAGCCAAGACAAACAATAGAAATACAATAAACAAATCCTGAGAATGGCTCCAGGCTGAGCTCTGTGAGTGTCTCAGGAGCTAGCCCCTCAGAGAAAAGCTACAATCTGGGGAAAGGCCTCAACCCTACCCAGAACCTAGCCTCATCACAGCGTCACCAAACTAGAGAAAACAGCCATCTCCCTCTTTTGTGATAGTCAAAGCAGATCTCCTTCCCACTGAACTAGCCTGGGAGGAGGGTCACAAAATCCTGGGTAATGCAGAGCATTTTTCTGCCTGCTCAAACTGACTTTAGAAACCAATCAAGCCACAGGAAAACCAAACACCACAAGCAGATCAGAGACTCCAACAAGAGACTGGTTACAGACATAGGGGAGATATAGGATCTTCCCACCAACCCCCCCCCAAAAAAACCCAAGAAACTCTATTTTGCACCTTCATTTTAATTTTTCATTTTTCTTAAAAAATTGTTTTCTATTAATCTTTCCTTTCCTCTCATAATTTTTATTTTAAGTGTATGTGTGTGTGTGCTTTTTTATCTCTTCTGAACTTTTGGTCCTTTTATTTTCTTTGTAATCCTTTTCATTTATTTTTCTCTTTATTTTTTGTGTGACTTAATTGATGTTCTGCTCATCCCCAGATATATACCCAACGACGATTATTAGACCTTATAACCCATTGTGTATGCACTTAATCCAGAAATTTATTACTCAATTAACAACCTCATAGGCTTAAATTCTTTAAAAGCAGTATTATCCCCTTATACCTACATAATTTTCAAAAAACTAATTTTAAGTTTTTATTTTTTATTTTTTCATATCTCCTTTCTATCTTTCCCCTCCTCTCATCCTATCCTTCTTCTCTCAATATCATTTCGTTAAAGTTACATAATTTTTAAGTATTACACTTTTTAAATTTAAATTTTTCTACTTCAATTTTTTCTTCTTCTTTTTCTCTCCCTCTTATCATTCTGTCCAATCCATTTCTGTCTCTGAGCTTAGGACTTGGTTAAATTGAATCTCCTTTTACCTCTCCACATTCCTTTAATCCTATTTTCCCCACATTTCTCCCTAAACCTAATAATTTCTGGTTAGCCAAATTCTTCTTTGCTGTTCTTAGCCATTAATACATAGATGTTTGACAATGAATAGATTATATCTGTTAAACTAGATTTTATCTGCATCAATCTTGACTGTGCAACTACAGGACTCTGGTTGATGCTTGCCTTAAAATAGTGTTCTAGCAAAAACTGGTGTTGGTTTCATAGCAAATCAGAAGAACAAGCCAGAAAAACAAGAAAGATGGCAAGTCCAGATATCTCAACTCCCACTCATGATAATCAGGTGACAGAACAGTTAATGAATAATCCAGAGGAGAGTTCCCAAAAATTACTGGTAAACATAGTGAATGAAAGATTGAAAAGCTGCAAAGGACACAGTGTGAGCATGATAGGGAGAAAGGGAAAGCAAACCAAAGATTGATATAGGAATCTCATGAGCATGAGGAAGCTACTCAAAGGTTGATACAGGACTTGCATGAGCAGGTTGAAGACAGTCAAAGAGAAATAAAGGAATTGCGTGAGCAGGCTAAGAATAGTAAAAGAGAAAGACAGGATTTGCATTAGCTGGATGAGAACAATCAATGAGAAACACAAGAATTGTGTAAGCAGGCTAAGAACAGTCAAAGAGAACTACAGAATTGCATGAACGTGAGGAAGCTAATCAATAATACAGGAATTGTGAGAGAGGAATGAGAATAGAAAAAGATCAAAAGGGGCATTCATGGAATCCACAAACAGGCAGCGGAAAGAACTCAGGGAGACCACAAAGGAAATGCTGAATGGAGCCAGACGGAAGGAATAGGAGACCAAGGAAACCATAACCAATCCACTAAGTGATTTGAGAATAAACACTGAACACCAAATTAAGGAAGTAAAGAAGTTCGTGCAAGAGCTAAAACAAAGCTCCAACCAAAAATTTGAAGCTATCAAAGACGACCAATTAGAAGGAAAAGGAATAAAAAAACAAAGTAGAAAGTCTTGACAGTAAGTTAGACCATGCAGAAGATCAAATCTCGGGAATTGAAGACAGCCTAAATTTTTTTGGTCGGTCGTGGGGCTTGAACTATAGGCTTGGGTGCTGTCCCTCAGCTCTCCAGCTCAAGGAGAGTGCTCTACCAGCTGAGCCACAGAGCCACTTCTGGTTTTCTAGTGGTTTATTGGAGATAAGTCTCACTGACTTTCCTGCCTGGGCTGGCTTTGAACCATAATCCTCAAATCTCAGCCTCCTGAGTAGCTAGGATTAGAGGCATGAGCCACTTGTGCCCAGCCAACCTAGATACTATAGAGAAAGAACATACAACTCTCCAAGACAAATTGAAGAAATATGATAGATCTATTCAACATTTGAAAGACACCATCAGAAGGCCTAATCTGAGGATAATGCAAGTAGAAGAGCACCTAGAGAGAGAAGTTAGTGGTCTAGGAAATTTGTTTAGCAGAATACTAGCAGAGAACTTCCCAAACATGCAAAAAGATAGGCCTATTCAGATACAATAAGCTTTTAGAACCCCAAATAGACCAGACCAGAACAGGACATCCCACCATCACATTATAATCCACACAGGATCAATTCAGACCAAGGAAAAGAACCTTAATGCTGTCAAGGAGAAAAGATCAATCACCTATAAAGGGAAACCAATTAGAATCACCTCAGATTTTTCAGCAGAGACATTTAAAGCAAGAAGAGCCTGGAATGATGTATGCCATGCCCCAAAGACAAACAGCTATCAACCAAGAATACTGTACCCAGGTAAAGTCTCCTTCATAACAGTAGGTCAAATAAAAACCTTCCATAGCAAAGAAAAAATGAAACAATATATCTCCACCAAACCAGCCCTACAAAAGATACTTAAAGATATCTTATACATAGAAAACAAACAAGACCACAATAAAGGCCAAAGATACTGCACCGAAACGGAGAGTCCAAGAACCATAGGAAGAACCCAGTTGCTGCAGCCCCCAAGAAGGTGGATAACATGGAAGGAATTCAAAAACACCTCTCAGGCTTAACTCTCGACTTTAACAGACTTAACTCTCCAATTAAGTGACAGACTAGCTAGTTGGATTATAAAGCAAGATCCTTCTATCTGCTGCCTTAGAAAATCACAACTTGCCCATAAAAACAAACACATTTTGAAAGTGAAAGGCTGAAACAAAAATCTACCAAGCAAATGGCCCCCATAAACAGGTGGGAGTTGCAATCCTAATATCAGAGAAAATAGACTTCAAATTAAAATTAGTCATTAGAGATAAGGAATGTCACAACAAACTAATTAAGGGATATCTCATTCAGGAGGATATTACAATTCAAAATTTCTATTCTCTAAACAAAGGAGCACCTAAAACTATCCAAGAAACACTGCTTTCCCTCAAAGCTCAAATAGATCCAAAGACATTAGTGGTTGGGAACTTTAACACACCACTATCCCCACTACATTGATCAACTCAGCAAAAACTCAACAGAGAAACCGCAGATCTAAACAACTGTATCCATCAACTATATTTAACAGACATCTACCAAATATTTCACCAAGCAGCATCAGAATATACGTTTCTCTCAGCAGCACACAGAAAATTTTCCATAATAGGCCACATTTTAGGTCCCAAATCAAACTTGTCCAAATTCAGAAAAATTGAAATTATAGAATTCAACACCAAAAGTCACCAAAGAATGTCCTTTAACACATGGAGGCTGAACAACACACTGATGAATCACCAGTGGGTCATGAAAGATATTAGAAATGAAATTCAAGTGTTCATGACATTCTACAAAAATGAACACACAAATTACCAGGTCCTCTGGGACACAGAAAATGCAGTACTCAGAAGCAAGTTTATAGCTCTGAGTTCCTATATCAACAAATTGGAGAGATCTCAGACTAATAATTTAATGAGATATCTGAACCTCCTTGAAAAAGAGCAGCAAGATAAACCCCAATCCAGTAGACGGAAAGAAATAATTAAAATTAAATCAGAATTAAATGAATTAGAATCTAAAAAAACCATAGAAAGAATCAACAAAACAAAGAGTGGGTTCTTCGAAAAATTAACAAAATAGACAGACCTTTAAGAAATCTTATCAGAAAAAGAAGAGAACACACCTAAATAAATAAACTCAGAGATGAGAATGGAAACATCACCACAGAAATAACCAAGATTCAGGACATTATAAGGGAATACTTCTCAAACCTTCATAAGTTTGAGAAGTTGGAAGAAATGGACCTTTTCCTAGCAAATATCGACATGCCTAGACTAAACCAAGATGAGTTAAACCATCTTAACAAGCCCATATCAAGCATTGAAATGGAAACAGCCATAAGAGACCTCTCATCTAAGAAAAGTCCAGGACCAGATGGATTTACAGTGGAATTCTACAAGGACTTCAAAGCACACCTCACACCAATACGCTTCCAACTCTTCAATGAAATTGAAAGAGAAAGTTCACTACTGAACTCATTCTATGAAGCCATCATAACCGTCATCCCCAGGGGATGAGGGACACATCAAAGACAGAGAACTGTAAACCCATTTCTTTGATAAACATTGATGCAAAACTTCTCAACAAAATTTTGGCCAATCAACTTCAACAATTCATCCAAAAAATCATACACCACGATCAAACAGGAAGCACTTCAGGGATGCAAAGTTGGTTCAATATGTGCAAATCAATCAATAAAACTCATCACATCAAAAAGAGTGAGGATAAGAACCACATGGTTTTATCAATAGATGCAGAAAAAGCATTTGACAACATTCCTTTATGATGAAGGTTC
Organism: Dipodomys ordii; assembly: GCF_000151885.1. Taxonomy (NCBI): domain Eukaryota; kingdom Metazoa; phylum Chordata; class Mammalia; order Rodentia; family Heteromyidae; genus Dipodomys; species Dipodomys ordii. The sequence goes on along the minus strand of NW_012267394.1, from coordinate 2,082,913 downwards.
TGGAAAACGAGGAATCCAGGGAACATTCCTCAATACAATAAAGCCTGTATATTACAAACCTACAGCCAGCATTATACTTAATGGTGAAAAACTAAAGCCATTTCCACTTAACTCAGCAATGAGAATGTCCACTCTCTCCACTTCTTTTCAATTTAGTATTAAAATGCCTAGCTACAGCTTATGTTTGCAAGATGCAAACATAAAAGGGATCCAATTAGGGAAAGATGAAGTAAAACTCTCCCTCTCTGCAGATGACATGATCTTGTATTTAAAGAATCTCATGGACTCCACTCATAAATTACTCAAGCTGATTCAAAACTTTGGCAAAGAAACAGGGTATAAAATTAACCCTCAAAAATCAATGGTTTCTTTGTATGCCAACAATGAGATGAGGACAGCTGAAATCAGAAAAGCAACTACATTCATAATAGCCCCACAAAAAATAAAATAACAGGAATTAACTTAACCAAAGAAGTGAAGGACCTCTATGATGAGAACTTTAAAAACTTGAAAAAGAAAATTAAAACAGAACTTAGAAAGTGGAAAATCCTCCCATGCTCCTGGACTGGAAGGATCACCTTGAAAATGGCAATAGTTCCCAAGGCTATCTGCAAATTCAGTGTGATACCTATCAATATTCCAACCTCATTCTTCAAGGATATAGAAGAGGGAATCCAAAAATTCATATGGAACAATAAATGACCCCGAATAGCAAAAACGATATTCAACAGAAAGAACACTGCTGGAGGAACATCAATACCAAATTTCAAACTATACTACAAAGCCACAGTAATCAAAACAGCTTGGTACTGCCACAAGAACAGACCTCAAGACCAATGGAATAGAATTGAAAACCCAGAAATGAACCTACAGACCTATAGCCATCTAATCTTTGATAAGGGAGCTAAAAAAGTAGAATGAAAGAAAGACAGCCTCTTCAGTAAATGGTTCTGAAAAAATTGGTCAATGACTTGTAGAAAACTAAAGCTAGATCCTTATATATCACCCTGCACCAGAATCAACTCCAAATGTATCAAAGACCTCGGAGTCAAAGCAGACACTCTGAAAACATTACAGGATGGAAGATGAAAACCCTAGGTCTCCTTGTCACAGGCTGAAATTTTCTTAAAAGAGACTCAGAATCACAACAAATCAAAGAAAGGTTGGACAAATGAGATTGCAGGAAATTGCAGAGCTTCTGCATGGTGAAAGACATAGATAGCAAGATCAATAGAAAGCCTACAGGAGAAGATCTTTGCTAGCCATACAACTGACAAGGGTCTCATATCTAATATATACCTGGAACTCAATGAATTAAGTCCCCCAACAACAAATCCTCAAAGAAACAAGTGCCCAATAAATAAGTGGGCTAAAGACTTAAAGAGAAACGTCTCTGAAGAGGAAAGAAGGATGGCCAATGGACACATGAAGAAATGCTCAACCTCCCTAGCCATAAAAGAAATGCAAAATCAAAAGAATATTGAGTTACCACCTCACCCCAGTTATAATGACTATAATCAAGAACTCTAGTAACAACAGATGCTGGAGGAGTTGTGGACAAAAGGGAACATTATTACATCGTTGGTGGGAGTGTGAACTTGTTCAACCACTTAGGAAAGTAGTATGGAGGTTTCTCAAAAGACTCCACATAGAACTCCCCTATTACCCAGCAATCCCACTTTTGGTTATTTACCCAAATGATCATAAACAATACCATACTAAAGCTACCAGCACAACTATTTTTATTGTTGTGGGGCACATAGGTGGCAAAGATGGCGCTGAGAGGAAGTTGAGTGGCCAGAGCCCGAGTTTTTTACATTACAATCTGATTGGATACCATGATCAGGTGTAGTGACATCAGTGTGTGAACAGCTCATGGACAGCAGGGAAAGTATAAAAAGCTTAGGCGCATGATAGGGTCACCTTTACAGCATTTGGTTGGTTCCTTTTCCTCCCCTTTTATGCTGCGTGGTTTTTTGCTTTAAAAAAATGCTTTCTCTGTGATAATAAACGAATTCTTCCTTGACTTGACTCCCTGCTGTGTCTGACTGTCTTCGAGGCTAAGGGAGACTTGGGAATGGGTGAGTGGTGCACTTACCTTTCCTCGGACCCCGTCCGTCTTCCGTGGGAGGGACGAAGACCCAACATATTGTAGCATTATTTACCATAGTTAAGATATGGAACCAACCCAATGCCCCTCAGTAGATGAATGGATCAAGAAAATGTGGTATATATACACAATGGAATTCTATGCCTCCATCAGAAAGAATGACATTGCCACAATGGAATTCTATGCCTCCATCAGAAAGAATGACATTGCCCCGTTTGTTAGGAAATGGAAAGACTTGGAAAAAATTATATTAAGTGAAGTAAGCCAGGCCCAAAGAAACATAGGTCCCCTCGTTTCCCTTATTTGCAATAACTAGTATATGTCTGAGACAAGCAGAAATGGTCAGATAAGTTGATGTTAAACGAAATGAACCTCAAGATAAGGATTTAAATGGTTTTTCTTTCATGCGATTGTTTCTAACTTATTTATAACATGATTTCTTTGTTGCTTTGTATGTCCCTCCCCCAAGGTAAAACCCCTGTTTTCAATGTATTTGATGTTGGTATACTTTGTGGAGGGGAAGGAAAAAAAACAAATTGTTTAAATACAGATACAGGTGGACCCATTGCAACAAGGAGATGTACAAGACATTATGTCGAAAAACGAACTTTACAACTTTGGTAGGCGGGGCAGAGGGGGGAGGCGGGGAGAAACTGCTGAGGGGGGAGCGCTGTTGTGGGGGAGATGGGAAGGGATGAGAAGGGGAAATAAAGGAGGAGGCAACAATGCTTGATAAGAAATGTACTCATTACCTTGCCCATGTAATTTTAACCCCTATGTATGGTATTTTCACAATAAAAAAATAAAATAAAATAAAATTTTCATTAAAAATATATATACATTACACACATATAGTCCAAATGATGCTATTTCACTTCTATCTTATATCATCTTAAAATTTGGACGCATTAACGTTTGTGGTCCAGAGAAAATCTCACTTTTTGATACTTAAAACCTGCATCTTGTATATATATTTTTCTAATTTGAGGAGGGGAGGGGAGATAACAAAATGCTGAAATAAGAATACAGGTTGACCCATTGTAACAATGAGATGTACAAGACAATATGTTGAAAAAGAACTTTACAGTTTTGGGGGCTGGGAGGGAGGAGTTGGGGGGGGAAGGATGGTAGGGGAAAAACAAAGGAAGAGGTAACAATGCTTGATAGGAAATGTACTCATTACCTTACTCATGTAACTCTAACCCCTCTGTAAAGTATTTTTGCAATGCAAACATATAAAAATATTAGTATGGCTATCTTTAAAATACAAGACAACATAATCACAGAATAAGCTGAATTAATGCTTGAGAAGATACTAATATAACACAAATAGTTTTTCCACTCCTGTCAATTTAAATGTATGTGTATTAAACTTTTAGATGAATTCTACTTTAAAGTGAATTCTACTTCTATTTTTATTATCAAACAAAAAACTTTTTATTTGTAAATATATAGCAATAAACTAGTTCCCAGATACACGTAATTTAGGAATCTACTTTCTCAAAATTAATTTTGTTTTATATAACATCAAGTTTTCTGAGCACTGAATTCTTGAATTATCTAAGAGCTGTAATTTGTAGCATGCTTTAGAATTAGATACTAGAATGAAGTCATAGAAGTGGTCTAAATCTTTTCATCTTTTATGTGAAAATAACTAATTCTAGGAAAGCTAAATCCTCGCCTTAATTATTATAAATCCAAGTCAATTGAGCTTTCAATTCTAAAGCAAACATTTATTTTAATAAGAATTAATGACTATTTGAGAATTCATTTCTATAATGGATGATAAATTTGGATTGCATATAAGAATAGTGGTAATTTCTAAGCATGGCTTACATGGTATATTAAATTAGACAATATATATGCTTTAAAAAACCCTACTCATTAAAAATATATTCCTGGATTAACCTTTCCTTTCAACACAATCCAAAGTATTCTCATTCACTTAGTCTTATGTGATATAAACAACATATTGGCACCAACTGTGTAATTATATGACAATTTTGAGCATCCTTGGAAACTAAGTCAATTACTATAACTATACCATAAACAATCAGAGTTCCTCAAAGTTTTCCAAATGCTTATTAATTAATAAAGAATTCAAAGTTGAGCAGGTAGGTAAAGGCCCTCAAATTTAGATTCTAAGAAAGCATAGTCCTAAGAAATTTTCCATTGATTAGTATAGCAAAATGAATACAGTGATAAGCAAAATGCAGTGAAACAGTTAATTTGTTCTTTGTCAGTTGTTCAAATTTCTGGTAATGAATGAAAGAGGAAGGGAGCAGTGAACTAAAATCAATTTTAATGTCAATCTTCTTTTATGTGTTTCCACAGATTTTTTAAGTCAGTGCATTGCCAAGGAGTTAACTAATTAGCTTACAGAATGTTAAAATATCTCATGAAATAATTATCTGTATGCTAGCTGAAGTTTACAGTAGGAAAAACTTTACCACAATTTACAATAGTCTCTTGATATTTTAAAAGAATTAAATAAGCTAGGTGCTGGTGGCTCATGCCTGTAAACCTAGCTAATCATGAGGTTTCGATATGAGGATTGTGATTAGTAGCCAGTCCAGGCAGGAGAATCCATGAAACTTTTTTTAGTAAAAGTAAATTGTGCTTATATTTAAATTGTTTCTTCTACAAATGCTGAATTGCTTTTTATGTTATTTTTATTGTTATTGTAAAGGTGATGTACAGAAGAGACACAGTTACATAAGGAAGGTAATGAATATATTTCTTATTTAATAGTGTCACCTCTTGTTTTCTCCCAGTTTTTCCCAGTGAGTATAACTCCTGCATTTGTTCACCCTTTGTCCCACCATTTCTGTGCCCTAAAATTAGGATATTCTACATTCTCAGAAACATATATAGCTGACAGAACATTATGTTAACTGAAATAAGCCAGGTACAGAAAGAAAAACACCCCATGACCTGTGGGATCACTACAGCCCTGTGGAAACTGTGACTGGATACAAGAGATTTGATAGAGTGCTTGAAGTACAAATGACAACAGTGGAAAACCCTGGTTAGATTTTTTTATACTATATCCAAAGACACAGGATTATAAATGTTTAATCTTTTGTATTAATCTTTGTCAAAAGACAGAACTCCTTCTATATACTTATCTTAGTGAGAAATTCCTAGATTCCTTACCAAAACTGCTGAAGTACTTTCTGAAATTTCTGTTACCTATCCCTTGGAATGTGAACAACTGTTTATTTTCCTGTAACTTTCTTGTTTGTCCTAAGCTAATTTGAATGGATAAAACAGAGGGTGGAATAGAGAATATCAGTTTAACCATATCTGTCAGTTATACACATTTGTTGGCCTATCATGGTAATTGGAATATTAATTATATAATAAATAATATTCTGAAATATACTATATGTATATTTCTTCATCCACTATCTCAGAATCTTTTGGTGGGAAGTAGCAATGACCTCATTTAAATATAGAATCTAAAAGTAGAACTTGCCAAACTGGAGAATACAATGGAGAGAATTTAGTCAAAAAGCACAAAATTTTAGTGAGACAAGATGAATAAAGTCTAGAGATCTATCATATAGCATGACAATCTATTGTACAGTTGAAAATTGTTAATATTTTACTTCAAAACTGAGGATTTGTTTTATGATTTAATCATTTCGGTTTACTTACATCAGAACATACTTTACACCATAAAGACATGTAATTTTATTTATGAATTATAAAAGTTTTTTCAATAAAAGTTTCAAAATGCATTGTACAAAAAAGGTTCATAATTTTTTCATATTTTATTTTGTAGTTAACTAGTTATACAAAGTAGATGCAGGATCAGGTAGAGTAATGTTTGGGGGACTATGGTTTCTAAATGGCTTAAGTTAGTATAGCCACACACTGGTCTTCCCTGGTTTCCGCCTAATTTTACCACCATTATTTCTTAGTCTTCATCCTTGAAATTCTATTATTTCCTACTTATGGGGGAAATGAACTAATTGTAAAATTAGTATTACTAGGTTCTAACACAGAAATAACAAAACCCTTCCACTCACAGTTCACGAGCCAGAATAATCCAAAGATTCCTCCCCACAAGGAGGTCACAAGACAGTTATACTAAGTACCCAGTATAAGACAAAAAGAAAAGGTGTACCAGACAATTAGCATGACCAATTACCACATGAGGGAAATCAGGTGGAGAAATAAAGCTCTTACATTAAATCACATTAATAGTAACAGATATTTATACTGTAAACCTTTTGGGGCTCCTGAACCAAAACAAATTTAAGGGAATACATAGATCATCATTAAAACTGGGCCCTCAGAGATGCTAACTCTTGAAGTATTCTGCACTATGTTTCCAAAAATTCATCATTTACAGTGTTATATTTACTCATAACAATTACAAACAGTGGGGAAAATTAGCCTTTGACACCTACAATACAAATGCAAAAGCAAACTAATGTCTAACTATGCACTCAACTCTCAAACTCAAGGGGCAAGTATCTCTACCTCATATACCATGTCTGGCTATCACAGAAGATTGCAAAGTATACTATAAAGAAACAAAGAAAAATCTCAGTCTGAAAAAACAAGAGAAGTATCCAACTTGAACAGCTATGGCAGAGATTCGGGAAGCATATTTCCTATATTATGGCTAATATAGTAAAGGTGTTGTGTTAGACTTTTTCTGTGACAAATACCCATGAAAATCAACTTAAGAAAGATTTTATTTTGGGAATGGATGGGAAGGGGAGACAAAGGAGGAGGCTACAATGTTTGATAAGAAATGTACTTATTATCTTGCCCATGTAATTGTAACCCCTCTGTACAGTATTTTCACAATAAAAAAGAAAGATTTTATTTTGACTCACAGTTTCAGAGGTTTTAATCCAAAGTTAGCTATGAACCTGCAGAACATCATGGCACCAAGATGATAAAGAGCTAATGCTATCATTCTAGCTACTTGGAAGGTAAAAATCAGGGAAGTTAACTTGTAATATTTTAAAACAGAAATCACAAGGCTCAGATGGTTTTCATGGGGGGAAGAAAATGTAACAATTCTCTGAAATATATTCTAGAAGTCAATGAAGAAATATACCCCAATTCACTCAATGAGGACAGCATTACATTATTCCCAATCAGATAAAGGTATTACAAAAAAGGAAAACTATAGTCTAATAACTCCCATGAACATTTATGCCAAATTCCTCAGCAAAATATTAGCAAAACAAATCCTACAATGTCTAAAAGTATATATTTTGACTACATAGTATTCACTTTTAAGTATTATGTATATAAAGTTGGCTCAACATTTGAATCAGTTTATACAATCAATCACACTAACCGGTAATAGAACAAAAGTTCTATGATAATATCAATAAATGCAGTAGAAAATGGGGAGCAAAATCCAATACTTAATAACCAAAAATTCTAAGCAAATTAGGAATGGAGGGAATTGTCTTTGAGACTAGAACCCCAATTCCGTGTGTTCCAATAGGTCAGATCCAGATATTTGGCTCAATATACCAATTAAAGAGCTGAGTAGCTGGATGCCAGTAGTTCACATCTGAAATCCAAGCTACTTAGGAGGCTGAGATCTGAGACTTGCAATTCAAAGCCAGCCCAGGAAGGACAGTCCCTTCCTCCTTTGCACAAAAACAAGCTTGCACCCAGCCTGAAAGGCACAGTCTTATCAGCTTGCTGACAATAAACTTTGCTGTGCGTGACTTAGTGTCTGTGTGGTCTTCTGGGCTGGGGCTTTCACAACTATACTACGTTAACATCATATTTTTATTTAAAAATTTTCATTATCTTTCAGTAGTACATAGGAGTTGATATTCAACAAGCAGTTTATGAATATAATGAATCTTTACTACTGTCAGCCCTTTTATCATTCTCCTGCATCCCTCCCAACCCATGCCTTCCCTAAATTTTCTTATTTCTTTTTTTTTTGGGGGGGGGGTCCTGTCATGGGTCCTAAACTCTGGGCCTGGGCGCTGTCCCTCAGCTCTTCAGCTCAAGGCTAGCTCTCTACCACTTGAGCCACAGCACCACTTCCGACTTTTTTCTTTTTGCTTATGTGGTGCTGAGGAATAGAACCCAGGGCCTCATGCATGCAAGGCAAGCGCTCTACCACTGAGCCACCTTCCCAGCTCCCTAAATTTTCTTAATTCTGAAGGACATTCATTGGATTTTATGACTGCATTCTTCCCCACTTCTCTTCATAACATGATTTTTTTTTTTTTTGGTCAGTCGTAGGGCTTGAACTCAGGGCCTGGGTATTGTTCCTGAGATTTTTCACTCAAGACTAACACTCAACCATTTTGAACCACAACACCACTTCTGGTTATCTGGTTGTTAATTGGCGATAAGAATCTCATGGGGACTTTGCTGCCCAGACTGGCTTCAAACTGTGATCCTTTGATCTCTGCTTCTTGAGTAGATAGAATTATAGGCATGAGCCACCAATGCCCAGCTCATAACATAATTCTTTTTTTCATATTTAACAATATTTTATTTATTTTTTAAATTGTATTTTATTTTTATTGAAAAGGTAATGAGGGGGGTAATAGTTACGTAAGTAAAGTAATGAGTACATTTGTTTTTAATCATTGTTACCCCATCCCTCATTATCTTCCACTTATCCCTCCGTATTCCCCTCCCCCACAAAGTTGAAATGTTAATATAGAACAAAGTGTCCAGTGAATATCAATGCTGTTTTGGTTGATCCTTTGTCCTGCTGTTTCTGTGATTCCCTTTCCTTTCCACATTTTGAATAATCTTATATACAAGACACAAGGCACAGAAAACTAAGAGAAAAAAAGGAACAAACTACATAGGGGTCTAATAAGAACCTCTTATTTCCATATATTGGAGTTCATATTGATAGTCTTTACTATATATGGTCCTATGCACTAAGCATTTGGGTCGTAACATCATTCTAAATGGTAACAAAATGAAGCAACTTTACAACTGGAGCAAGGCAGAAATATTCTGTCACAAGTCCTCATAAAGTCACATTTTAAATCCTAACTAATGCAATAAGACATGAAGGAAATAAATGGTATACATATTTGGAAAAAAATGTAAGCATACTTTTATTTTTAGATGACATGATTTTTTTATGTAAAACAATACCAAAATATCAATGACAAAATCTCCCAGACTGAGTGACTATAATCAAGTTTTAGGACATATAGTTAATATGAAAATTCCAATGATCTTCCTATGTAACAGCAATAGATAATTGAAATTTGAAATTAAAATTTATTTGTATTAGTGCAAAACAAATGAAACACAGATAAAAATGTAATATAAAATGAACCACATGTATAAGCAGAATGTGCAAACTGTGATGGTAAAAAAAGAAAAATCTACATATCTAAAAATGAGGTATTTCATGTAGATGAATAGGTACGTTCAGTATATTTTTTTCTGGCTCTGGGAATTGAACTCAGGGACTTATGCTTATTAGGCAAGTATTCAAGAGTTCTACCCTTTGAGAAGCACATCCAATCAATTCCTTTTCAGTTTGTTTTCCAGATAGACTCACACTTTTCCCCAGACTAAACTTCAACTGAGATCTTCCTACTTCTGTACACTAAGTAGCTGGAAAAACAGATATGCCAAGCAATTAAATAAGGATAATATTTCCAACAAAATATAATCCTTGCCAGGCACCGGTGGCTTATACCTGTAATCTTGGCTACTCAGGAGGCTAGCCTGGGTTGTAAAATCCATGGACTCTTATCTCCAATAAACTACTAAAAAAGTCAGAAGTGGAGCTGTGGCTCAAGTGGTAGAGCACTAGCCTTAAGCTAGAGAAGAGAGAGCCTCATCCTTGTATTCAAACCCCAGGACCAACACGAAAAAAATAATTAGAAATCTGCTCTGAAACAGACTGGTAAATGACAGAAAAGACAAGCCACAAATCACAATAAAGTATTTGTAAACCATATTTGATAATGATGGGCTAGTATCCAAAAATACATAAAAAAACTGTTAAAACTGATCAATGAGAAGATAAATAACCAAAATAGGAATAAACAAAGAAGCTGGAGACCCAGAGCTTCCAGTAATCAAGTGGTTGAGAACTGAGTATCACACTGTTTCGTATCCAGCACACTCAGAAAAGTCCATAAGTCTCTATATCAAATTAACCAGAAAAATTCCCGACTGGAGGTGTGGCTCAAATGATAAAGCACGATCCAGAAGCAAATAAAGCTAAACAAGAGCTCAAACCATGGTAACAGTACCAAATTTTTTTTAAAAATAAGTTTGAGCAAATGCATTATGAAAGAAGATACATAGATTGAAAATAAGTATATGAAAAGACCTCCAATCCATACATTAAAAAATTGTAAATCAAAAGTTATGTACTACTACACGAGTTAAGTAAAAACAATTCGAAATACAGCACAAATTGCTGCAAGAATGTAGAACAATAAATCACACTCACCGAGGCAGAGGCAGGGTGGCTGTCGAAGCTGTGTCTTGATCCTGGCTCCGCACCTTGCCCCACCATGGTGATGCTCCAGAAGAGCTCCTGGTGCTCCTGGCGGCCCTCCTGGCCACAGCCTAGAGCTACTTCATCAACATGGAGACGCACACCCAGAAGTGCTTCTTCGAGCGGGTCACCATGGGCACCAAGCTTGGCCTCATCTTCGAGACAGTGGAGGGAGACTTCCTCGACATAAAAGTAGAAATCACAGGATGATAATAACGATGTTGATAAAGGAGACCAAGAATCCAGCGGGAAGTACACGTTTGCTACGCGCATGGACGGAATGTACAAGTTTGGTTTCAGTAACAGGATGTCTACCATGACTCCAAAAATAGTGATGTCCACTATGGAGATCAGGGAGGGTCCTGAAGACAAGAAATGGAGATGGAGGCTCCTCAGAACAAATTACAAGAAATGATGAATGAGCTGGCTGTGGCGATGGCAGCTGTAAAGCATGAACAGGAGTACATGGAAGTCCAGGAGAGCATACACAGAGCCATAAACGACAACATAAACAACAGAATGGCCCTCTTGTCTTACTTTGAGCTGTTGTTCTAGTTGCCATGACATTGGGACAGATCTAATACCTGAAGAGGTTTTCTTGTTTGTTTGTTTTAAATTCCAGAAGGTTGTTTAAAGGCCTTTTCCTGGTGATCCCAACTCATAACTCACTTTTTTACCAAAAAACTTGGTAAAAATAATGTCATTATTTTCTTAGTTATTTTCTTTTAATTTTTTTAAATGTGAAAATACCATACAGAGGGGTTACAATTACATGAGCAAGGTAATTAATACATTTCTAATCAAGCATTTTTGCATCGTCCTTTGTTTCCCCTTACCATCCAATGCCATCTCCCCGCCACCTGCCCACACCCCAACCCACCCCGTGCCAAATTTGTAATATTCAGTTTTCTACATAACGACTTGTACATCTCATTGTTGCAATGAATCAAAGTGTATCCCTATTTAAACAATTTGTTTTTTCCCGTCCCATCCACAAATTATAACATCATCAAATACAGTGAAAACAGGGGTTATATGGTGGGAGAGGGACATACAAAGCAACAAAGAAATATCTTTTTTTTTAATGGTGAGCAGTTTTTTTGTGGGGGGGACCGGTCGTGGGGCCTGAACTCTGGGCCTGGGCGCTGTCCCTCAGCTCTTCAGCTCAAGGCTAGCGCTCTACCACTTGAGCCACAGCGCCACTTCCGGCTTTTTTCTTTTTGCTTATGTGGTGCTGAAGAATCGAACCCAGGGCCTCATGCATGCAAGGCAAGTGCTCTACCACTGAGCCACCTTCCCAGCCCTTAAATACTTGTCGGTCGTGGGGCTTGAACTCTGGGCCTGGGCGCTGTCCCTCAGCTCTTCAGCTCAAGGCGAGCGCTCTACCACTTGAGCTACAGCGCCACTTCCCAAAGAAATATCTTATAAATATGTTAGACACAATAGAAAGAAAGAAAAAATACTTGAGTCCTTATCTTGGGGTTCATTTCGCCTAACATCAACTTACCTAACCATTTCTGCTTGTCTCAGACATATATTATTATTACAAATAAGGGAAACCATGGGACCTATGTTTCTTTAGGCCTGGCTTACTTCACTTAATATAATTTTTTCCAAGTCTGTCCATTTCCTAACAAATGGGGCAATGTCATTCTTTCTGATGGAGGCATAGAATTCCATTGTGTAGATATACCACATTTTCTTGATCCATTGATCTACTGAGGGGCATCTGGGTTGGTTCCCTATCTTAGGTACGGTAAATAATGCTACAATAAACATAGTTGTGCTGGTAGCAATATTATGGTCTTGTTTGTGATCATTTGGGTAAATGCCCAAAAATGGGATTGCTAGGTCATAAGGGAGAAACCTCCATACTACTTTCTAAGTGGTTGAACAAGTTTACACTCCCACCAACAATGTAGTAAGGTTCCCTTTTGTCCACATCTCCTCCAGCATCTGTTGTTGTTAGAGTTCTTGATTATAGCCATTCTAACTGGGGTGAGGTGGTATCTCAATGTTGTTTTGATTTGCACTTCTTTTATGGCTAGGGAGGTTGAGCATTTCTTCATGTGTCTATTGTCCATCCTTCTTTCCTCTTCAGAGAAGTTTCTCTTTAAGTGTTTAGCCCACTTATTTATTGGGCAGTTGTTTCTTTGAGGACTGGTTGTTGGGGGATTTAATTTTTTTGAATTCCAGGTATTTTTTGATGTGAGGCCTTTGTCAATTGTATGGCTAGTGAAGATCTTTTCCCAATCCGTGGGCTTCCTATTGATCTTGCTAGCTATGTAATTTACCATGCAAAAGCTCTGCAATTTCATGCGATCCCATTTTTCCAACCTTTCTTTGATTTGTTGTAATTCTGGGTCTCTGTTACGAAAATTTCAGCCTGTGCCAAGGAGACCTAGAGTTTCTCCTATTCCATCCTGTAATGTTTTCAGAGTGTCTGCTTTGACTCCGAGGTCTTTGATCCATTTGGAGTTGATTCTAGTGTAGGTGATATATAAATATCTAGCTTTAGTTTTCTACAAGTGATTAACCAATTTTGCCAGCACCATTTACTGAAGAGGCTGTCTTTCTTCCATTCTACTTTTTAGCCCCCTTATTGAAGACTAGATTGCCATAGGTCTGTGGGTACATTACTGGGTTTTCAATTTTATTCCATTGGTCCTGAGGTCTGTTCTTGTGCCAGTACCAAGCCATTTTAGTTATTATGGCTTTGTAATAGAGTTTGAAATTTGGTATTGATATTCCGCCAGCACCGTTCTTTCTGTTAAGGATTGTTTATGCTATTCGTGGTCTTTTATTGTTCCATATTTTTACTAGGATTGCCTCTTCTATTTCTTTGAAGAATGAGGTTGGACTATTGATAGGCATTGCATTGAATTTGTAGATAGCCATGGGAAGTATTGCCATTTTTAAGAGGTTGATCCTTCTAGTCCAGGGGCATGGAAGGATTTTCCACTTTCTAAGTTCTGTTTTGATTTCCTATTTCAGGTTTTTAAAGTTTTCATCATAGAGGTCTTTCACTTCTTTGGTTAATTCCTAGGTATTTTATTTTTTATGGGGCTATTATGAATGGAGTTGCTTTCCTGATTTCAGCTGCTCTCACCTCATTGTTGGTATACAGAAAAGCCATTGATTTTTGAGGGTTAATTTTATATCCTGCTTCTTTGCCAAAGTTTTTGGGAGTGGAATCTTTTATATCCTGCTTCTTTGCCAAAGTTTTGAATTAGCTTGAGTAATTTGGGAGTGGAATCTGTGGGATTCTTTAAATACATGATCTATGTCATCTGCACAAAAGGAGAGTTTTACTTCATCTTTCCCTATTTGGATCCCTTTTATGTTTGCATTTTATCTTATTGCTGTAGCTAGGCATTCTAATACTAAATTGAAGAGAAGTAGAGAGAGTGGACATCCTGGTCTCATTCTTGAGTTAACAGGAAATGGCTTTAGTTTTTCACCATTGAGTATAATGCTGGCTGTAGGTTTATCATACACAGCCTTTATTGTTTTGAGGAAGGTTCCATGGATTCCTCGTTTTTCCAGAACTTTCATCATAAAGGGGTCAAATGCTTTTTCTGCACCTATAGAGATAACCATGTGGTTCTTTGCTCTTGTTGATGTGATGAATTATATTAATTGATTTGCATATATTAAACCAGCTTTGCATCCCTGAAATGAATCCTGATAGATCATGGTGTATGATATTTTTGGATGAATTGTTGAAGTCAATTGGCCAAAATTTTGTTGAGAAGTTTTGCATCAATGTTCATCAAAGAAATAGGTTTATAGCTCTCTGTCTTTGATGTGTCCCTCATCCCCTGGGGATGACGGTTATGATTGCATCATAGAATGAGTTCAGTAGTGAACTTTCTCTTTCAATTTCATTCATGAGTTGGAGGAGTATTGGTGTGAGCTCTGATTTAAAGGCCTTGTAGAATTCCACTGTAAATTCATCTGGTCCTGGGCTTTACTTAGATGGGAGGTCTCTTATGGCTGTTTCTACTTGATTGCTGGATATGGGCCTGTTAAGATGGTTTAACTCATCTTGGTTTAGTTTCGGCATGTTGATATTTGCTAAGGAAAGGTCCATTTCTGCCAAGTTCTCAAACTTTTTAGCATAAAGTTTTGAGAAGTATTCCCTTATAATGTTCTGAATCTTGATTTATTCTGTGGTGATGTTTCCATTCTCATCTTTGAGTTTATTTATTTATTATGTGTGTTCTCTTCTTTTTCTGATAAGATTTACTAAGGGCTGTCAATTTTGTTAATTTTTTCGAAGAACCAACTCTGTTTTGTTGATTTTTCCTCTAAGTTTTTTCGGAATCTAATTCATTTAATTCTGATTTAATTTTAATTATTTCTTTCTGTCCACTTGATGAGGTTTATCTTGCTGCTCTTTTTCAAAGAGGTTCAAATGTCTCATTAAATTGTTGGTTTTAGATCTCTCCAATTTGTTGATGTAGGAACTCAGAGCTATAAACTTGCCTCTGAGTACTGTCTTTGCTGTGTCCCATAAGAGCCGGTAATTTGTGTGTTCATTTTTGTTGAATATCATGAATATTTGAATTTTCTTTCTAATCTCTTCCATGACGGACTGCTGATTCAACATGTATTGTTCAGCCTCCATGTGTTACAGGACTTCCTTTTGTGGCTTTTGAGGTTGAGTTCTAATTTTATTCCCTTGTGGTCTGAGAGAATTCAAGGTATAACTTCAATGTTTTTGAATTTGGACAAGTTTGCTTTGTGATGTAAAATGTGGTCTATTTTGGACAATGTTCCATGTTCTTATGAGAAAAACGTCTATTCTGATTGTACAGGGTGAAATATTCAGTAAATGTCTGTTAAATCTAGTTGATCCATGCAGTTGTTTGGATCTGCAGTTTCTCTGTTGAGCTTTTGCTGAGTTGATCTATCTAGTGGGGATAGCAGTGTGTTAAAGTCCCCAAAAACTAATGTCTTTGGATCTATGTGAGCTTTGAGGGAAACCAGTGTTCTTGGATAATTTTGGGTGATCCCTTGTTTGGAGAATAGATATTTAGAATTGTAATGTCCTCCTGAAGAAGAGATTCCTTAATTAGTATCTCTTCTCACTAATTTTAATTTGAAGTCTATTTTATCTGATATTAGGATTGCAATTCTCATCTGTTTATGGGGGCCATTTGCTTGGTAGATTTTGTTCCAGTTTTTATGGGCAAGTTGTGATTTTCTAAGGCAGCAGATAGAAGGATCTTGCTTTATAATCCAACTAGCTAGTCTGTCACTTAATTGGAGAGTTAAGTCCGTTAATGTCGGGAGTTAGGACTGAAAGGTGTTTGGGAATTCCTGCCATGTTATCCACCTTCTTGGGGGCTAAAGCAACTGGATTCTTCCTATGGTTCTTGGACTCTCCATTTGGGTGCAGTTTCTTGGGTGCGGTCTTGTTGGTTTTCTATGTGTAAGATACCTTTAAGTAGCTTTTGTAGGGCTGGTTTGGTGGAGATATACTATTTCAGTTTTTCTTTGCTATGGAAGGGTTCTTTTTGATTTTTTAATTTTATTTTATTTTATTTGTGAACATAGTGTACAGAGGGGTTACAATTACATGGGCAGGAAAATGCGTACATTTCTTACCAAGCATTGCAGCCTCCTCCTTTGTTTACCCTTCACCCCCCCAATCCCAATCCTCCTCCTTCCCCCCTTTCATCCCCCCGCCCCGCACCGACGTTGTAAAGCTCGTTTTGGACATGACAACTTGTACTTCTCATTTTTGCAACAGGTCCACCTGTATCCTTAAACAACTGGTTTTTCCCCATTTCCTCCACAAGTTATACTGACATCAAATATAGTGAAAGCAGGGGTTATACTGTGGGGGAGGGACATACAAAGCAACAAAGAAATAATCTTATAAATGCATTAGAAACACATGCATGAAAGAAAAAACATTAAAATACATATCTAAGGGTTCATTTTCCTGACATCACATTATCTGACCTTTTCCGCTTGACTCATACATATACTAGATATTGCAAATAAGGGAAACCATGGGGCCTATGTTTCTTTGGGCCTGGCTTACTTAATTTAATATAATTTTTTCCAAGTTTTTCCATTTCCTAACAAATGGGGCAATGTCATTCTTTCTGATGGAGGCATAGAATTCCATTGTGTATATATACCACATTTTCTTGATCCATTCATCTACAGAGGGGCATCTGGGTTGGTTCCATATCTTAGCTATGGTAAATAATGCTGCAATAAACATAGTTGTGCTGGTAGCTTTAGTGTGGTCTTGTTTGTAAGCATTTGGGTAAATGCCCAAAAGTGGGATTGCTGGGTCATAGGGGAGTTCTATGTGAAGTCTTTTGAGGAACCTCCATACTGCTTTCCAAAGTGGCTGAACAAGTTTACATTCCCACCAACAATGAAGTAAGGTTCCTTTCTGTCCACATCCCCTCCAGCATCTGTTGTTGTTAGAGTTCTTGATTTTTGCCATTCTAACTGGAGTGAGGTGATATCTCAATGTTGTTTTGATTTGCATTTCTTTTATGGCTAGGGATGTTGAGCATTTCTTCATGTGTCTATTGGCCATTCCTCTTTCTTCTTCAGTGAAGTTTCTCTTTAAGTCTTTCTCCCACTTATTTATTGGACAGTTGTTTCTTTGAGGATTTGTTGTTGGGGGATTTAATTTTTTGAGTTCCAAGTATATTTTAGATATGAGACCCTTGTTCGTTGTATGGCTACTAAAGATCTTCTCCCAAACCGTGGGCTTTCTATTGATCTTGCTAGCTATGTCATTTGCCCTGCAGAAGTTCTGCAACTTTATGCAATCCCATTTGTCCAACCTTTCTTTGATTTGTTGTGTTTCCGGGTCTCTATTCAGAAAATTTCGGCCTGAGCCAAGGAGACCTAGGGTTTCTCCTATTCCATCCTGTAATGTTTTCAGAGTGTCTGCTTTGATTTCAAGGTCTTTGATCCATTTGGAGTTGATTCTGATGCAGGGTGATATATAAGGATCTAGCTTTACTTTTCTACATGTAGTTAACCAATTTTGCAAGCACTATTTACTGAAGAGGCTGTCTTTCTTCCATTCTATTGTTTTAGCTCCCTTATCGAAGATTAGATGGCTATAGGTCTGTAGGTTCATTTCTGGGTTTTCAATTCTATTTATGGAAGGTTTTTATTTGACCTTCTGTTATGAAGGAGACTTTACCTGGGTACAGTATTCTTGGTTGATAGCTGTTTGTCTTTGGGGCATGGCATACATCATTCCAGGCTCTTCTTGTCTCTGCTGAGAAATCTGAGGTGATTCTAATTGGTTTCCTTTTTTTATTGTTCTGGATAATTTTTTTATTGTGAAAATACTGTACAGAGGGGTTACAATTACATGGGCAAGATAATGAGTACAGTTCTTATCAAGCATTGTAGCCTCCTCCTTTGTTTTTGGTTTCCATTTATAGGTGATTGATCTTTTCTTCTTGACAGCTTTAAGGTTCTTTTCCTTGGTCTGAATTGATTCTATGTGGATTATAATGTGATGGTGGGATGTCCTGTTCTGGTCTGGTCTATTTGGGGTTCTAAAAGCTTATTGTATCTGAATAGGCCTATCTTTTTGCATGTTTGGGAAGTTCTCTGCTAGTATTCTGTTAAACAAATTTCCTACACCATTAACTTCTCTCTCTAGGTGCTCTTCTACTTGCATTATCCTCAGATTAGGCCTTCTGATCGTGTCTTCCAAATGTTGAACAGATCTATCGTATTTCTTCAATTTGTCTTGGATAGTTGTATGTTCTTTCTCTATAGTATCTAGGCTGTCTTCAATCCCTGAGATTCGATCTTTGCATGGTCTAACCTACTGTCAAGACTTTCTACTTTGTTTTTTATTTCTTTTCCTTCTAATTGGTCAGCTTTCATGGCATCAAATTCTTTGTTGAAGCTTTGTTTTAGATCTTGTATGAACTTCTTTACTCCCTTAGTTTGGTGTTCATTGTGTATTCTCAAATCACTTAGTTGATTGGTTATGGTTTCCTTGGACTCCCATTCCTTCTGTTGGGCTCCATTTAGTATTTCCTTTGTGGTCTCCCTGAGTTCTTTCAGCTGCCTCTTTATGGATTCCATGAATGGCTCTATTGATCTTTGTCTATTCTCATCCCACTCTCACAGTTCCTGTATTACTCTTTGATTAGCTTCCTCACGTTCATGCAATTACTGTAGTTCTCTCTCACTGTTCTCAGCCTGCTTACACAATTCATGTGTTTCTCTTTGACTGATCTCAGTCGGCTCATGCAGTTCTTGTCTTTCTCTTTGATTGTTCTCAGCCTGCTCACGCAATTCCTTTATTTCTCCTTGACTGTTCTCAACCTGCTCATACAATTCCTGTATCAATCTTTGGTTTGCCTCCTCTCTCTCCCTATCATGCTCACACTGAGTCCTTTGCAGGTTTTCAATTTTTCATTCACTATGTTTACCAGTAGTGTTTGTAGAGCTTTTTGTGAACCCTCCTCTGGATTATTCATTAACTGTTCTGTCACCTGATTATCATGAGTGGGAGTTGAGATACCAGGACTTGCCATTTTTCTTGTGTTTTTCCGGCTTATTCTGCCCATTTGGTATGAAAGTAATACCAATTTTTTTGCTAGAATACTATTTTAAAGCAAGTACAACCAGAGTCCTGTAATTGCTCAGTCAAAATGCTTCAGATACAATCTAGTTCAACAGATAGAATCTATTCAACATCAAAGAACTATGGATTAATGGGCTAAGAACAGCAAAGAAGAATTTAGCTAATCAGAAATTATTAGGTTTAGGGAGAATTGTGGGGAAATATAGGATTAGAGGGATGTGGAGACATAAAAGGAGAGTGAATTTAACCAATTAGAGAGGGAAATGGATTGGACAGAATGATAGGAGAGAGATGAAGAAAAAATGAAAAAATGGAAAAAGCAATTATTTAAATTTAAAATGTGAAACCCAGCAATAATGTACGTATAAAAAATGATATTGAGAGAAGAAACGGATAGGATGAGAGAAGGAGAGGGATAGAAAGGAGACATGTAAAACTAAAAATTAAAATTAGTTACTTGAAAATTATATAGGGATAAAGAGATAATACTTCTTTTAAAGAAGTTAAGCCTAAGAGGTTGTGAAATGAGTAATAAATTTCTGGATTAAGTATGTACACAATGGGGGATAAGATGTAATAATCCATGATGGGCAAGATGGGTATATATCTGGGGATTAGTAGAATAGCCATTAATTCACACAAAAAAGAAAGAGAAAAAAACAAAAAGAATTTTTAAAAGGACCGAAAGGTTAAAGAGATTTTTAAAAAGTACACCCACATACATATACCCCTAAAATAAAAATTATAAGAGAAAAAAATAGTAGAAAATATTTTTAAAAAAAATAAAAAATTTTTAAAAGGTACAAAAAAGGGTTCTTTGATTTTTTTGGGGGGGAGGGGTGGGAATATCCTCTATCTCCCTTAGGTCCATAACCTGTCTCTTGTGGAGTCTCTGGTCTGTTTGTGGTATTTGGTTTTCCTGTAGCTTGATTCTTTTCTTAAGTTAGTTTGTTTGAGCAGGCAGAAAAATGTTCTGTGTTACCCAGGATTTTGTGATCCTCCTCTCAGGCTAGTTCAGTGGGAGGGAGATCTGCTTTGAATATCACAAAAGAGGGAGATACCTGTTTCCTCTAGTTTGGAGATGCTGTGATGAGGTTAGGTTCTAGGTAGGGTTGACCCCTTTCAGCAAACTATAGCTTTTCCCTGAGGGGCTAGCTCCTGAGATATTCACAGAGCCAGCCTGGAGCCATTCTCAGAATTTTGGTTTACAGAATTTCTATTGTTTGTTGGCTGCTGTAGGGAGGGGCAGCCTCTGGTTCTGTTTATCCAGTGGAGAAAGTCATTTCTCTGGGCCAGAGTTTCATCTGCCTGGGCTGGGTGACTTTCTCCTGGGTGCAGCTGAGCCTGGCAGGTCAGTTTACGTTTCTGTGACCTGCTAAATGACTCTATTGTTTTCTTCCAAAGCCTGAGTTGGAGCTAGCTGCTCATCTGGGCCTTTGTCAGTATCAATGATGGAGATATATGGTTGTGGGGAGGTGTGGCCTTCCCTCCTCTGCTCCCTGAGAAGGAGTGAGGATGTCAGGGTTCTACTCAAGCTAGAGTTGGTTCCTGGGCTATCTCTAGTCCGCGATCTGCAGGATGAAGATATTTGTTCCTTGTCAGTTCTTGCTGGTGTTGAGTAGAATCCTCTTGCCTGCTGTGCCTGGCGTCTTTGTCCAGGAATCTCTCTGTAGGAATGGCGGCTATGGCCGCTGCCTCTGCCGCAGCTGGGACTACTGGCAAGTGCTCAGATCTGTCTCCTTGCCTGGATTTTCCCTCTCTGGCCAAACTGTGCTGTGATGGTATACTTGGTGTGATTATCTAGCCTAGGACTATTCACTGGAACACTAAAACTGCTTTCTATGCAAGAACTTGTTTAACCTTCAGCTTCTCCACCATCTTTCTTTTTTTTTTCTTTTTGTTGGTTGTGGGTCTTGAACTCTGGGCCTGGGCACTGTCCTTCAGCTCTTCCACTCAAGGAGAGAGCTCTACCACTTAATCCACTGCGCCATTTCTGAGTCTCATTATTTTCTATATTTTCAGTTTTGGTCTGAACATTTATAGGTTATGCCCCTTTCTGAACATTTGGTATTGGGAAACACCTTTTTTAACATTCTAGCATAAATATGACATTTGATCAGCATAAGATTTCTAATTTGGAAGTTGCCTTTCTTCTATATATAGATATTTCCAGAACCTCACTCTAAATTAAATACAGGAGTATTGTCTTTCTAGCTTCTTTGCTTTGGTTTGGAAACAAGATGCTGATTGTTAATGTCCCACAAAGCCTGGAAGTCCTTCATTAAAATGACTGCTCTGCTGGGATTTACTGAGCCTTTTTTGGACATCAGGAGAGAGAGTAGTCCTAATGAGTCACTGTGTGAAGCATCATTGAGTCATGGCATTTTCTACCCAGCCTCTTGCTACCAGAATGGGTATTTACATACTTTTTCTTGTTTTATTTCAACATAATAATTGCCCCAACACACATTCCTTCCCCCCCTTATATTTTCCCCTTGAACCTTAGGATCACCTCCACTAAAGTTGACACAACAGTAAATAACCATTGTTTGATTTCTGTCTAATCCTAAAATCTCTTTTACAGCCGGTTCTCTGAGTGTCTAGGCAAATGCCAGCTGTACTTTCTGTACTGGTACTTCCCCTTTCTACTATGGGTACTTAGAAAGTAGGCATTTGTGTAATTGGAAAAATCTGAATTTCTGATCTCAAAGGGTTAAAACTTCTTGAGTTTTCTTTCAGTAACATACAGCCATTATTTTATTTTTATCGGTTGTCTTTAGAGCCACTTTTGCCTGGGTACTGAACAACAGTGTCAGCACTGGAGATTTTGTCTGGTTTCTGGTGGGTCTTTTGTTCTTTTTTTGGCACATGTGAATTTTATTTTATATAAATGAAAGCTTTCTCTTGATCTCTGATCATGGGTTTGAAATGACTGGAGCATCTGTTTTGGGTGTTGGAGTGAACAACCAGGATTATGTTAAGACTACTGTATATTGGTTACTTGTAGAAATTTCTGTGGATCTTTGCAAGAGGAATACCACAAACAACAAGTTTTATATAATCAATTTAAATTTGTTACATGTTCTCATGTTTAGGACAATTTTTCAACCTGAAGTGAAAATACACTTTCACCCTTAGGACAACTGTTGCATGGGTTTTTCTTTGTGTGTGAGTACGTGAAAACACTTCAAAGTTGAATTTAAAATTTTAAATTGGTTGTGTATCTAATATACCCCCAAATTCAGTACATAACTCAGTTTTTTGTCAGTCATGGAGCTTGAACTCTGGGCCTGGGCACTATCCCTCAGCTCTACAGCTCAAGGCTAGTGCTCTACCACTTGAGCCACAGCACCACTTCCAGTTTTCTGAGTGGTTTATTAGAGATAAGAGTCTCTCGGGCCTTTCCTGTGAGCTGGCTTTGAACCATAATCCTCAGATCTCAGCCTCCTGAGTAGCTAGGATTACAGGCGTGAGCCACTGGAGCCCAGCATAAACCAATTTTTTAAAACAAGAAAGAAAGAAATCATACTCATTTTAGTGGAAATGCAAAAGTATGCATCTCCTTGGAAGACAGTATGGAAGTTTCTTACAACACTAAATGATGCCTTAGAATACTATCCAGTATAAAAATTTTGCCCAAAAATAATCACACCAATATTTATAACAGTTTTATTCATAATTACTAAAAATTGTTAGCAACCCAGATGTCCTTCAGTAGATGAATAGATTGGAAACTCTAGAATACCAAAGAAGTAGCATCATTTTCATTGATGAAAGGAAATGAGCTATCAAAGTTGAGAAAACCCCTGAAGGAAACTTAAATAAATGCCTATTGCTAAGTGAAAGCAGTCAGTCTGAAATGGTTGTATAGTATAAGATTCCAACTATTTGAGATCCTGGGTAAGACAAAACTGTAAAGACAGTAGAATTGGTAGTTGCCAAAAGTCTTAAGGTATGGATAAATAAATGCAGCACAGGACATTCTTAGGGCAGCGTGATTTTTCTGTGTGATGCTGTACTGATAAGTACATAGATTATGTATTTCCTAAAACTGTACAACATAATAAGCGAACCCTAAAGCAAATTATGGACTGTAACAATGTATCAATATTGGTTCATCAACTGTAACAAATGTGTTATACTACTGCAGCAAATTAATTATAGGAGGATCTATGGAAAGGGAAATGGAACTGCTACATAGAAATTGTATTTTTAATCAATTTTCCAAAAACTGCAGAACTCTAAAAACTAAAATCAGTGTAAGTACAGTGTCTCATTCCTATAATCCCAATAACTCAGGATGTGGAGATTAGGAGCAAAAAGTTAACAAGATCCCCCATCTCAACCAATAGCTGGGTATATTAGTAAACACCATCATCCTAGAGAAGCATCAAAAGGAGGATCATGAAACTTGGTAAGCTTGTGCATAAACATTAGACCTTAACCCCCAAAATAACTAAAACCAAAAGACATTCAAGTTATAGAGCACCTGCCTAATAAGCACATGTTCCTGGGTTTAAACCCCAATTTCTCTTTTAAAAAGACTATAAAGAGGAAAATATAAAAGTTAACTCAAAAGCCAAATGGGTGTTTAAAAGGACAAACTTCCTAAAAAATTAGAGATAAGAAACCACTGACAAAATTTTGGAAGCTATTAAAACAAATGGGAAATAACTCAGGTTGCTAAGAAAAATGAATCTAAACTGGTAGTAGAAAAAAACAGTAATCAATTTAACTTGACTCACAAAATCCCTTGTTATTAAACAGTCACTGGAAAAACCCTGTGAAGTAAGGGATGCTTTAGTAAAAACAACAGCAAAATGAAACAAAAAAAAAACACTTACCCAGAAGCCAGGGGCTGTTTCTTGTAATACTAGCTACTCAAGAGGCTGAATTCTGAGGATCACAGTTCAAAGCCAACCTGGACATGAAAGTCTGTGAGACTCTTTATCTTTAATTAGGCAATAAAACAACCAGGAAGTGAGGTTGTGTCTCAAGTGATAGAGCACTAGCCTTGAGGGAAAAATAAAAACTCAAGGAATGGAGGGATAACGGGTGAAGAAACTCAGCAGTGGTACTCACTAAACACTATGTTTAAAATGGACTATATAATTTGCAGGTGGGAATGGAAGGGAAAAATTGTGAGAGAACGAGAAAAATGGTAACATTGTCCAAAAAGATATGTACTCTTTACCTCACTTATGTGACTGTAATCCCTCTGTACAACACCTTTATAGTAATAATAAAAAGCAGGGGAGGGGAGAGAAGCTCCAGGAGCACAGGAACTGCCCACAGTATCTAGGCCCCTTGATATCAAGCCCCAGTACCTGCAGGTAAAAAAATGTTTAAGTGATAATTGAAGAAGCACTCAGCTTTCTATAAATTCTTGCAAACCTTCCTTCAGTCTGATAAAGTTAAATAAGCATCTCCCTCTTTGAGGTGTATTTTTAGAAAGGATGAGACAAAGGGACACTAAGGACAACTGAGACTCATAGCACATTCAGGATGAAGACCTTCACATCTAAGGTTGTCTGCTCCAACATGCTGTTGGAGCAGAAAATAAACTTCAAAAGTCTTTTTTCTTATCACAAAAAAGACATGTAACTAATTCTCAAAATCATGGCTAGTCTACTTATGTTCCTTTAATGTTCATATAACTTTTTAAATTTTTCTTTGATATACACAAGCATTTGCTATTTATTTATTTATTTATTGTGCCAGACCTAAGACTTGGGCACTGTCCCTGAGGACTTTTTTGCTCAAGGCTAACACTCTACAACTTGAGCCACAGCTCCACTTCTGACATTTTTGGTGCTTAATTGGAGATACGTATTTCATGGACTTTTGGGCACCAGAGTTGGCTTTGAACAGCAATTCTCAGATCTCAGCATCCTAAGAAGCTAGGATTACAGGCATGAGCCAAGCACCAGGCCTTTTTATTTTTAATATCTTTAAGAAATTGTACAAAATATTCCACATCAACTGGTCAGTTTGTGAGTATAATGTAGCTTGATCAATGTCACTCCCTTCCATCACTCTCTATCTCTCCCAATACCATTCATTCTCTCAATTTACCTACTTCTATTTTCACAGATATATATTGAATATTGTGACTACAATTTTCCATCCCTCCTCTCTCTCTCTTTCCATTCATCTGCCCCTCCCCCTTGACCTCAACCCTCTCCACAACACATAGCCCAACTTCCTGGTATTCATTTTGTCAAACTGAAAGATCTCATTTGGGGGAAGTTTTATATAAAAGTATTTTGCAAGTTCATTGAGGGAAACAATTTGTTGATGAAAACAAATTGTATTTTCACCTACTGCTTAATTTCTCAAAACTTTCTTTCACTTATAATGAAAGTGCCTCTGTCTGGACAATAAATTATACAATCTATGTTAAATTAACATTTAGGTAAATAAGCTCCAATAGCAAAATTTCTTGTCCAGTAAGTATATGTAGGTAGGATTCAAATCGTCATTTCCTTTTTCTCATAGTCCTCACCACCACTGCATCAATAGTAATCACTCTACCTCACACTCCGAAACAAATAAGTGATATATTGTTATAACTGCTTGTGGAGATATGAACTAGTGCTGAGAAATACAAAGGGGAAACTTTTATTTCCTAGGAGATCATAGCAAACTTTACAGAGACCTTAATACGTGTAGTCAGACTCATTTTTTTTTAATTTTATTTTATTTTATTTGTGAACAAACTGTACAGAGGAGTTACAATTGCATGGGCAGGATAATGCGTACATTTCTTACCAAGCATTGCAGCCTCCTCCTTTGTTTACCCTTCCCAGCCTCCCCCCTCCCC
>NW_012267394.1:2005138-2049993 GCF_000151885.1 Dipodomys ordii | reverse complement strand
TTCTCTCACTTGTCTAACTCTCTGTCCTGTGATGGCACACTTGGTGTGTTTCTCTGGCTTAGGACTGTTCACTGGAACTCTAAAACTGCTTTCTATGCGAGAGCTTGTTCAGCTTCCAGCTTCTCCTCCGCCATCTTGTCCCCACCTTCTGTAGTCAGACTCATTGAACAAGGGTCTTGTTGAGAGAGATGCTTTAGAAGAACAGAAAATAGCACAGGAAAAGACACAGAGACTGAAATAGAGAGGGCAATAAGGGATGGAGTAAACTAAGCAAAAATTATACAACTCCAAGGAAGCAGAAAAACAAGGAAAAAGACACAAAAAAATGGAGAAAAAGAAATCCTGGAAGAGACTATAATACTGACAGAGAACTGGTAGAGTGACCAAAAAAAGGAAACACATTTGCTTGCACTAAAAAGGGAAGGATGAAATATCAATATGAAAGAGAGCCTTTGAAGGAACATATGAGGTGTATGTCTGTGTGTGTCTCTGTGTTTTTACTATGGGAAGAACATGGAAAAGTATTAGAAAAGAAAGATAGGGCAAAGTTAGAGAACGGTATTGTTTCATGTCCTCTCCAAAATTTACATTGAAATTACCACTATAATGACAGTGGAAAGTTGGACTTTTAAGAGGCAGTTAGCTCATATGGGCATTTAATGAATTGATGCTTTTTTAGAAGAAGTAATAAAATAGTGCATTGGTTTTGTTTCAAACAAATGGTCTCTCAATTGCTTTCTCTTGTTCTACCTTTCTGTTCTCTTACATGATGATCTTTCATGATATCATGTCTTCAGCCATGTTACAACACAATTAAAAAAAACCTTCACCAGGTGCTGGCAATTTCATATTGGACTTGCTATTCTCCATAAGAAATAAATTTGTTTTCTTTATAAATTACTGAGTGCATAGTACTCTACCGTAGCAATATGAAGTGAATAAGAGAAGACATGAAGGAAGGAAAAACTGATCATTGCTTTGGACCAGTAAGACTGACCCTCTTGATAAATAACTTTTGAGAGCAGGAACATGAAAATAGACAGTGAAAAGGAGAGAATGAAAGTGGAAGAAAGGGAAGAGACTGACCTTTTGTGCTACCATAGTACAATACCATAAACTCATGGTAAGTACAAATTTATTGGTTTATGGTTCTGTAGGAGGGGAGCTCCAAGATAGTGGAGCCAGCATCTGGCAAGGACATTTGTTCTGTCCTATCTCAAAGTAATGGTATGGCAAAGAAATGGTGACAGCAAAAGAGGTGCTCCACCCTTTCATGGAACTCATTCTTGAAATAATGGAATTAAACTTTCACTCACAATAACCACCATACATCAGGCCCCACTTCCCAGCATTGTCATATTAGAAATGCTTTTGAGGGGACATATTCAAATCATGAAAATTAGTGAAAGATAGGTACATTATGAATTAAAAATTCTGAAAGATTATATATTAGTAATTACATATATGATCATATACATATGTATAGGAGGGCAAAAAAAAGATATGAACAGAAAGAAAAGAATGTATAATGTCAATATTTATTTTTTATGAAAAATTATAAAGTCACCATTAAATTACTTGACAGATTGTGAAATCTTTTCATTCATTTTTATGTTTACTAAAATGTATTTATTGAACCTCACACCACACACCAGATCAAATTCAGAAGAGACATTACTTACAATCTTTTCATTTTTAGAGCTAATAAAAAGTTCGCTGTATTTCAGAATTAGACGATTGCCTATAAGCAATGCTAGTAGTATTATTTGAATACATCTTAGGGGCATATTTCAAAAGCAAAGACTCTCCAACTTCAAATCACTCTCCCCCTTTCACAGTTCTCTGCATGGCAGCTGTAAGAACAGCAGGTCAAGAGACTGAAGGAAATAAGTCACTTCAAGAGAGAAAAAAAGTGAAGAGCAAGGCTGTGAGCTATCAGACAAGAACCATGGCTACTAGGTTTTGCCACTGCTGAGCACCTTGCCCTGCTGAGTTCCATAGAGAATATGAAATGTGTAACCTCAGGAAATGTGTCTTACAAGGGCACATGTCAAGATGATGCATTCATTTCTTCATAATTGGAAAAGTCAAACTCTGACTTAGATTTTGATCTGTAGTTCTCAGGATTATTCCCACAGCGACTTTACAAATAATCAGCTTTGAATTTCCCCAAACCCATGACTCTGCCTGTTTAATAGCTTGTATCAAAACAAACACACATAGATTCACAGCAACTTTACCTTAATCATTATCAGGCCATAAATATGTTGTCAAAAGCTATACTAGAAGGGCGGGCGCCAGTAGCTCACACCTGTAATCCTAGCTACTCAGGATGCTGAGATCTGAAGAT
This sequence comes from Dipodomys ordii, assembly GCF_000151885.1. NCBI lineage: Eukaryota > Metazoa > Chordata > Mammalia > Rodentia > Heteromyidae > Dipodomys > Dipodomys ordii. The sequence goes on along the minus strand of NW_012267394.1, from coordinate 2,047,643 downwards.
TGCAGTTCAAAGCCAGCCAGGGCAGGGAAGTCCGTGAAACTCTTGTCTCCAATAAACCACCAGAAAACCGGAAGTAGCATTGTAGCTCAAGTGGTAGAGTGCTAGCCTTGAGCTGAAATGCTGAGGGACAGAGCTCAGGCCTAGAGTTCAAGACCCACAACTGGAAAAAAAAATATACTAGACGTATTTGGATTTTCCAGAATATTGAATGTAACAGAAAGTTAAATATAATGTGAAGCACTTACATGTAGGCTTTCAGGACAAACTATGAGTTTGCAAAATCTTCATCTAATTGAGAGCTACCTATCATATTAAAAAGGTTTTAACTACAAATAATCAAAATCTCTTATAAGGCCCTTCCTACTCATTTTTTCTCCTGAGTGGGCATTGTGTTATGCTCTTCCCAGTCACCTTCAACAAAACAACCAGGTCTATGTTCCCCAAGACTTACCTGAACAGTAGCATTTAAGCCCATTCTGTAAGACATATTCATGTCCTCCCCCTAATAATGAGGTTCACTTTCATTCTAAATCCCAATATTTTAAGACTAATTCTGGTATCACTAAAACAAACATCCCCACAATCAAATGTGTTGAGTTAAAATTCTTTTAGTGAAATTTTATTTTTTTAACAGTTAAGAACCTTTCAAGATTCCTGTGAAATGTGTAATCTTGATCAGTATACAGTAATTCAGAAGATTAATCTTACTGGGAGTGATGATTCACACCTGAAACCCCACCTACTATGGAAGTATAAATCAGAAGGATGGTCATTTCAGTCCATCCCAAAGAAAAACTTATGAATACTCTTATCTCAATTAAAAAGCAAATAGGATGGCAAAATCCTGTGGTCCTAGCCATTTAGCAAGTTATACATAGAATTATCTCAATCTGGTGCTGACTCTTGGCAAAAATGTAGATCCTACTTGAATAATAAATAATAACTAAGGCAGATAAAATAATACTTTTGTTCCTTAACAGAGTTGCAAGACTCTAGGGTTGGAGGCATGGCTCAGCTGATAAAGCACCAGAGCACCAATGAACAAAAATGTCAGGTACTAAGCTCAAGTTTCAGTGTCTGCCCTTAAAAAAAGAAAAGAGTTACAAGAGATACAAGTAAAATACTAGAAAAGAAAATTCAACAATAAAGTACTTACTCTGATCAAAGATATAATAGTAAACAAGGTTGACAATAGGTAAAATCAATCACTTTTTGACATTTACCATAGAACCCAAAATAGTAAATTAAAAATATATAACCATTACAAACTTATAAAAAGAGAGAAAATCAGACAGACAGATAATAACAAGCAGTGCCAAAGATGAGAAATATTCATGGACTTTTATCTCATTAATTTCAGTGACTAATCTAGGGATGGATGTACAAACAAGGTAAGCACTTCCAATTTATTCCCTCATACATGGAATTGCTTAGTTGCTTGTGGCTCTATTCATTCATGTTTGGAGAAAAATTACTTGCAATAGGAAAAAAAATGTTGAAGTCAAAGAGAGTTAAGTGGAATTGACCATAGTGATAAAGATATACACATTTTACAATGTATATATAATATATAAATAAGGCAAATAAATGTATATATTCTATATATACATTGCATGATGTATATATTATATAGTATGTCCCTTATATATTATATACTATATGTCTCATATTTATATAAATGAAATATGCAAGACTAGGCAGGAGATGATCCTGCAAAAATTAAGTCCTTGCCCAGTATTACCTGAATACATACTCATTTCTGGAATTTGAATTACTATATAGTAATTAGGCTTATATAAGCCTAAGTTTCCACTTATTTTTAGACTCATTTGAACACTTTCAAAGAGTTCTTACTAGTAGACAACTAATATTAAATTGAATGTAGAACTCACTCATACACTAAACACTGATGAACAAAAAGCTATGCAAGATGCACAAAATAGCTTCTACCTTCAATTTTAGTTAGGGATTGAATATATTTAAAAGTTAATGATATCCACTGTAAACTGATTTTTTAAAATGCTTTACAACATGTGGTGTCATCTAGTAAGGACATTTTGAAAGATCTAGTAACAATTGTAGTAATTGTTGAAAGCTTTATTGCTGAAATAAAGTAAGTATTTGCTATTAAAAGATAAAGTTGTTTCATCATGCACCAAATGCATCTTTAAAAAAACTATGAATTCAGTCATTTAACCAGACATTTTGCATTCATGATGTCAGTTTGATATATTTTAAAACTGAATTATTTGGTTGCTTTGGAATAATGATAGAATCCTGACAATATTTCTTTCCAGTAACCAAAAAATTATTGAGATAGTCACAAGAGATTGGATATGTCTTCTCTCTCTCGAGATCCATTGTTTTCCTACCAATATTACCAACTCTAGAAGCTGAATACTTAACTGCCACATATATTAAGGTGTCATTGATATTGTCTTGAACACCCATATTTTTATATTACATTTGAAATATATTAGAATACTGAAATTTATTATGGTACATGCTTTTGCATGATTGTCCTTTTTTAATCAGAAGATTGATGCAACATGTCTGAAGTTCCATATAGGTACTTAATTCTTTAATTCTATCCTCTATGCAGAGATGCATAATTTTGCTAAAGCTTTATCATGAGCCATTTATAAATGACAGTTCATGCCATTGGAGAGTAGTCAAAACCTCATCAGACTTATTTGTGGGAAAGCCTAATTATCGCACACTTTCTAGGAAAGCATACTAACTAGTAGAATGAAATGGATTTTTTTCTATTAAGAGTTCTACTAGAGGCCTGTTCTTAGTGGCTCACACCTTTCATCCTAGCTACTCAAGAGGCTGAAACCTGAGGATCATAGTTCAAAGCCAGCCTGAGCAAGAAAGTTTGTGAGACTCTTACCTCCAATTAACCACTAGAAAACCAGTAGTGGAGCTGTAGTTCAAAGTAGCAGAGCAGTTTCTCTTTAAGTCTTTCTCCCACTTATTTATTGGGCAGTTGTTTCTTTGAGGATTTGTTGTTGGGGGATTTAATTTTTTGAGTTCCAAGTATATTTTAGATATGAGACCCTTGTCCGTTGTATGGCTAGTAAAGATCTTCTCCCAATCCGTGGGCTTTCTATTGATCTTGCTAGCTATGTCATTTGCCCTGCAGAAGCTCTGCAACTTTATGCAATCCCATTTGTCCAACCTTTCTTTGATTTGTTGTGTTTCCGGGTCTCTATTCAGAAAAATTCGGCCTGAGCCAAGGAGACCTAGGGTTTCTCCTATTCCATCTTGTAATGTTTTCAGAGTGTCTGCTTTGACTTCAAGGTCTTTGATCCATTTGGGAGTTGATTCTGGTGCAGGGTGATATATAAGGATCTAGCTTTAGTTTTCTACAAGTAGTTAACCAATTTTGCCAGCACCATTTACTGAAGAGGCTGTCTTTCTTCCATTCTATTGTTTTAGCTCCCTTATCAAAGATTAGATGGCTATAGGTCTGTAGGTTCATTTCTGGGTTTTCAATTCTATTCTATTGGTCCTGATGTCTGTTCTTATGCCAATACCAAGCTGTTTTGATTACTATGGCTTTGTTCCTCAAAAGACTTCACATAGAGCTCTCCTATGACCCAGCAATCCCACTTTTGGGCATTTACCCAAATGTTTACAAACAAGACTACACTAAAGCTACCAGCACAACTATGTTTATTGCAGCATTATTTACCATAGCTAAGATATGGAACCAACCCAGATGCCCTTCAGTAGATGAATGGATCAAGAAAATGTGGTATATATACACAATGGAATTCTATGCCTCCATCAGGAAGAATGACATTGCCCTATTTGTTAGGAAATGGAAAAACTTGGAAAAAATTATATTAAGTGAAGTAAGCCAGGCCCAAAGAAACATAGGTCCCATGGTTTCCCTTATTTGCAATATCTAGTATATGTATAAGTCAAGCGGAAAAGGTCAGATAATGTGATCTTAGGAAAATGAACCCTTAGATATGTATTTTAATGTTTTTTTCTTTCATGCATGTGTTTCTAACGCATTTATAAGATTATTTCTTTGTTGCTTTGTATGTCCCTCCCCCACAGTATAACCCCTGCTTTCACTGTATTTGATGTCAGTATAACTTGTGGAGGAGATGGGGAAAAACAAGTCATTTAAGGATACAGGTGGACCTGTTGCAACAATGAGAAGTACAAGTTGTCATGTCCAAAACGAGCTTTACAACGTTGGTGCGGTGGGGGGGGGGGGGGGGGGGGAAGGAGGAGGCTGGGAAGGGATGTGAAGGGTAAACAAAGGAGGAGGCTGCAATGCTTGGTAAGAAATGCATGCATTATCCTGCTCATGTAATTGTAACCCCTCTGTACAGTATGTTCACTAATAAAATTAAATTAAATTTAAAAAAAAGTAGCAGAGCAGTAACTTTGGGCATAAAAGCTCAGATAGCAGCCAGGCTCTGACCTCAAGCCCCATGACTGACAAAAAAAATCTATTAGAAAAGAAAACATAAGTGATTCCTCTAACATTCATAACACGACTTCTCCTCATTAGAAATTTCAGCATTCTTAAAGCTATCTGACATTTTTCCTATAAATATTTTAGTTGAGATATGATCATATTAGGAAAAGAAGAAATTGTCATAGGAAAACTTAAAAGGCAACAATGAACAATTTTACTAGCAATAAAGAAATGGACTAAGGGTAAAACAATACTCAAAACTTTAGCCATTTTATTAGCTATACAAGATGATTTCATTCTAACTTTCCATACATGTTTACAAGGTCGAACTCATCCTTGATCAAATTCATCCACTTCATTCTGCTTGCTTATCTCCCTCCCCTCTTCTTAAATCAATTTTTAACATGTTTCATTTCAATGTATGTATACATGTATGTATGTATGTATGTATGTATGTGTGTGTGTATATAGTATTTCAGACATACATACTCTAATTCCCACCCTCTATTCATCCTCAACTTCTGTCTTGTACATGACCAAGAATAGAATCTGTTTTATATTCTTGCTATTCATTTTAAAAGGTATATATTAATTTTACAATGGAGTTCCATTATGGTATTTAATCTATGCATGTTATTTTCTTTTTTATCTGTCTACTACTACCTTTTGTACAAAAGATTTCAACGAGTTTCATTATGCTATCTTTATATATAGATGCAATGGTTTTCTATATCATTCAGCTATTTTCTTTTCCTTACTCCTCCTCAGTTTTCTCAGACATAGAAACATATCCACATGTGTATGTATATGCGTGTGTGTAATTGTGAAGCAAACTTAAAACTTTTCAGTAATTTAAGCTTCTTATTCAACTATGAAAACAATAATGATGATTTTCTTAATATGGAACATGGTGAAGATTTCAAATGTCTTTTCTGATTTGCAATTGCATTTGAAACACTATACTTATAAGAAGTGATTGAGACCAAACTGTTCTGTCAGGTTTTCACTCATCCATCTCTCCACTTAACATTCACTAAAAGTTTACTTTGTGCCAGGCATTCCATTAATTATACTAAAATATTATTGTCTACATGGCTTTCTGACTCTTTTAGAAACAATGATAATAATAAAGAATAGAACGTGATGTAATAAATGTTGTAAGGTCCATAGTTCTTGAGAAATGACTGCATTAAATTGCCATGGAACTTCAAATTATATTCACTTGAATCTAATAGATAAGAAATTCATGAATATATTCTTTTTTCCCCTGCTCTGTCCTCCAAGGTTCCTTTTGTTGTATGTTTTTTTATTGTAAAAATACTGTACAGAGAGGTTACAGTTACATGAGCAAATAATGAGTACATTTCCTATCAAGTATTGTTGCCTCCTCCTTTGTTCTTCCCCTACCAACTCTTCCCTCCCACCTCCACAACTACCCCCCCTGCCCCTCTGCCGAAGTTGTAAAGTTTGTTTTCAACATAGTGTTTTGTACATCTCATTGTTACAATGGGTTAACCTGTATCCCTATTTAAATTATAAGCACGGGATAACAAACAGATACAGCTGGAAAAGGCCTGAGAGATTATTATACTATTTTCATTATTTGATAGGTAAGGAGACTAAAATCTAAAGAGGCTGTAAGATTTGCCCCAGACGATAAAACTAGAAAATGACAAAGTTTTAGCATTTCTTAATACAATAAACACAATTTCCAAGCCTCCTCAACATAGACAGAGTCATAAAAGGGAGAAAGAAACTATGGATCAGTTACATGTATTTTATCTGTCATAATAGCAAGTTTACCAATATCCTTCATTTACAAACAATTATATATCACAAATGCATGTGTAAATAATATCTGACAATGAAGTAAATAAACCTGTTTTCCATCGCTTTGTGGATAGCTCTCTCAGTAAAAAGAAACTTTTGAATTCACTCTCATTCTATAATTTCCCAAACAGTGATCAGACACTTTTGAAAAGACAAAAGAAAAAAAATACTGTACATATTTTTAGAGATCACTCCCAGCACCTCTGAATGAACAGACATCACTATGCAACTGCTAAGTATTTCTATACTCAATTCAAGGAATAGACAATAGCTACTGCAGTGCATAGAAATGTACAATTCCCAGCTCATGGCCTTTTTTAAGTCTACCTTTAGCAATTCAAACACAAATGAGCTTTATTTCATATTTTATTTTCTTCATGAACTAATATCAGTCATTATGGCTCCTTCCAATAATACCTTGAACCTTTTAACAATGTGGATTTGTTGAGGAAAAGGCTATGTCACATTTAATTTCTAAAATTTCCCAAAATAAAATAGCATGCCAGTCTCTGATTTTTTTAGACTGAATTATATATTCACATTACCTTTCCTCTGGCTTACTATGCTGTTTCTGGTAGAATGGTTCTGCCTACATGAGTAAAATTTTATTACACTCTTATCCTTCACCATTGGCTCTACCTGGCAGTCAAGTTTATTTGTGCCAGATGTTGTTTTTGCAAAGCTCAGTCCTTTTGCAAGATAATAGTCAGGCTGACCAATTCTTCCACTCAAAAAGGCAACCTCCCTCACAAAATGGGAATAATTTCTGACAATGACACAAACTGACCTTCTTTCAGGCAATTTGTGGGTTGCTATTTTACTAAAGAGATTTGATGTTTATATTACAAATAATAACTGCTTTTTCCTGTCTAGCTTAGCATGTTCAAAATATACTGCTTTTGTCTTATTAGGTATATCTTTAACTACAGAACAATAATATCTGAAAGAGAGAAAGTAAATATGGATGATAATCACAAGAGAGTGAAATGGATTTTCCATGAGAAACTTTGGAGGTCAGTCACATTACATTTTGTTTCAGCTGCATTTATGTCGATTTTTTCTTCTTTCAAACACAGCAAAGAAATAATTGTGCATACATCCCATGATTCACCCTCTTCCCCAATAGGAGGTACACTCAGCATATCCTTCTGCTCTTAGATGTCTTCCTATTTTCTAATTTTCTGTTTCTGCACATAAATGCTTCCCTTTCTCAAAAAGACATACTGAGTAGCATGCTACATAGTCAAAGAACAGATTTCTAGTAAGTTCAAACATCAAGAAGAAAAATGCCACAAACCTTTCTAAATGAGACAACGTTTTTTGAGAGATCAGTTGTCAGAAAGTGCATAAGAAAACTGAAAATGATCTGTCCATCCCCTGAGTTCCAATTGCTCGTTATCTGTACTTTTCTTCATGGTGCTTACAATTCTCCCTATTATTACAGTTATTTATGTAAATGTGGTATCTTTCTTAACCATCCTGAAAGATCTTTGCTGGGATCCATGTATAATTTATCTTAATCTCCACAATACAATTTCCTCAATTATGTTCTATAAAGAGCCATTCCTCTATCCTTTAAAGCTTCATGAAGGTTAGAGAAAGGTCAAAGTAACGAGGACTACTAAAAGGCTATTTGATTTGTCGAGTTCTTCACTAGTGTCTGACACTTATCACATGCCTTTTTATAGGTATTTTTATACACATGTTATATTCCCAGCTGAACCAACTAAAAAGAAAGCTTTGTAAGCTCCTTGAGGTGATGTTCCATATGTTTTTCATCTTTGTATCTCTCAAAGCTTTTAAATAGAATATAATAGGCACAGATATATACATGAATGAACATAAATCAGGTTCAAAGGATGAATAGTAGGCAGCTATAGAATATGAAAACTGACAAAAAACAAAGGCATTGAGATATAAAAAGGCATTTTTATTTCATTAAGCATTTATTAAATTCCTACTATATACTAAAAACTGTACTTTGTATTAAAAGAAACAAGGTGTATATTTTCCATCAGGGAACTTGTATTTAGTGGAGTAATCAGGAATGATGCCAGTAATTATAATCTAAACTTACAAAAGATTGTGTTCTATTGATATATTCATTCTCTGAGCCTATCCTAATACATGGTGTACTGGAAATGATTTTTTTAAATGAAAAGAAAATTTGAACTAATAAATCCTGGAAAACAAAAGAAGGTAAGATACATTAACAAGAATATCTTATGCTAGATAAATGAAGCATTATTCACATTATCACTGCTTATTCAATGTTTATAATTAATATTAGATTGCTTTCTTAATACTCTATGCCACATCCCAAACAATAATAGGTATATAATTACTTCTTTTAGGAGATGGTTTAAAATATAGTCCTGTGCTACATAATGATCTTTTGGTAAAGGACAGATAGCATATATGATGATGATCCCATTATTGGAGCTACAAAACACCTACACCTTGGTGGTACCATAAGCACCATAACACTGTAGTGAAATACATCTGATATGTTTGTCATGCTGTTGCTGTGAATGAACCTGTTACCAGATGCAGGTTAAGGTTTGTGAAGCTTCCCTTTAAAAGTAGGTACTTGACTTTGATGGTAGAATAAGAATTTCTGGACAAGTCACGATGGTAAGAAAACTTGGCAAAGCTTTATTAAGTAAACAAGCAAGAAGACAAACAGAAAGGCAAGGGCACACTCTGACAGAGTGTGGGTAATGTCAGAGTAAGGAAAAGAGACAAGCATACATACAACTCCTTGGTTGTTAGGGGTATTTATTTATATGTAAAGGCAGGAGATCTGACTTAGCTAGGAAAAGATAGGAGTTTATCTTTGCTCTCAATTGGTCTAGGTGTTATTACAATTTCTAAGGTTCTGGTTCTTTTTTATTGTTTTTAATTGTGAAAAGGGTTCTGGTTCTTGTTTACCATTCTGGTTGTTTGGGTCCACCTATTAGTTATTTTGGGGGAGTGTTTCTCTCAGGAAGGCATACATCCTGCCACACAAATGTTAATTGTTGGGGTGAGAAATGCATCTCTCAGGAAGGAATGTGTCTTGTCTCTCTTTAAAGCAAAGATAGTGCTTCTGTGTTGTTATATACCATGCTTCTAATTTGACTTCACCAGGCCTCATTTTTCTCAATTTATCCTGCATCAAATCTACTGTGCAGACAATCATCTGAAAGTATAGCATATACAGACTGCATACAGTTCATTGTTTTTGCATATACTCTACTGTCCTTTACATCATTTAGAAAATGCTCTTTCTACTTATTAAAAAAAAAAAGTAGTAGAGCATTTTTCCAGAAACTGCAAGACCCTGAGTTAAAAACCCAATACAGTACTGTAAGTCAAAATCTTACAATTTTATTATGAAAATAATTTAAATACAGAGAGCATGAATTTAATTATCCAACTTCTAAAACTACTAAACTTTGCCATTATTAAGAGAAATTTTTTTTCTGTTTTTCAAAACAAACTATCAGATACATAGTTAAACCTCTTTGTATTTTTCCCTAAAATAGCCTCCACCTTCCAAAACAAAAGCATCAGTTATCATGAACTTGGTATGTATCCTTCCCCTTGTGTCCATATATGTTACAATACTTAATCAAGAGACATTTTACAGTATTATTTGAGCTGACTTTAAAAATTAAATATAAAACAGTTAAATATTATATGCATTATTTTTGTTTACTTTTTTCATATTCAGTTTTTGAGATCTGTCCAGGTTGATAGTATAATAACCTGGCTCATAAGCCATACATGGTGGCAATGGCCTGTGTTCTCAGTGCTTTGGATACTGAAACAGGGCTACATTATTAGACCCTGTCTCAAAAAGATCTAGCCTATTAATTTATACCAACATTTCCATATTAGTTATTTAAAGATCTAGTTTCTGAATTTTTAACTGCTATATGATACTCCATTCATCAAGGTTGTACCTTTATCAATTCACTGTGATACATTTAAACTGTATCCTGCTTGGAATATCTTAAAATTTGGAGTGTGTGCACAAATTTTTCTGTCATATACCTCAATATCAAGTATTGAATAATATAATGAGTACTTTTTTATTAGATATTGTCAAATTTCCCTCAATTCTAATTATTTAATTAGAATTACTATCTTGTATGCAGAAGAGACTACACTATAATATCATTTGTTATATTTTCAACAAGAAGTTGTCAATAGTTTAATAAAGTAAGCAAGGGAAAAATTTTACCTTCTATACTTTCAAAGATATTGAAATAATAAACATTATGTATTCTTGAAGATATGATTGATAAAAATAGCATCTACTTGGATTTTATCATCTATTCACTAATTTCTACTTCTCTTTTTTATTATTTCTTCCATTAAGTTTCTTATATAAATGACTATCAAATCATAGTGTAAAATTTTATCATCTAGGTCTTCTAAAATCTAGATTTTGACTTTCCTTTTTGTTTTTTTTTGTTTTTGTTTTTTGTTTTTTTGGTCGGTTGTGGGGCTTGAACTCTGATCCTGGGTACTGTCCCTGGGCTCTTTTTGCCCAAGGCTAGTTCTCTACCACTTTGAGCTATAGCTCACTACCACTTTTTAGGAAATAGTTAATTAGAGATGAGTCTCATTGGGACTTTTCTTTCCAGGCTGGCTTTGAATCACAATCATCACTTCTCAGCCTCCTGTGTAGCTAGGATTACAGGTGTGAGCCTCCAGCTCCCAGCTCCTTCTTTCTTCTTATAACTACTCTTTGTTCCTGTGCCAACCTCACGTCTATTGATACTGGTAAATATAATCTTTCTTTGAGTCTTCCACATGTTTAGAATGATGACAAGGTTTGATCAAACAGAAAGAGGACTCTAACTTTTGCCTTGAAAGATAGTTCAGGAAGGGGCCCATAGTCCATACACAGACCCTTTCTTCCCTAAGAACAACTAATGTGGATGTTGGAACACACAGACACAGAGAGAGAGAGACAGAGAGAGACAGAGACAGAGAGACAGAGACAGAAGACAGAGACAGAGAGAGAGACTGTTATGTGAATTGTTTTTACAGTATAATCATTTTGTCAATTGTATGCATTAATCATATACTTAATGTTTTCTAGAGCACATTGGATTTATTAGACATCAAATTACATTAATAGCCTTATCTTTTGATGACTATAAACATTAAATTTAGGCTAATTATGAATTTAAAAAACACACTTCTTCAACTAATATATCTAAAGTGACATTGCATTTGTCCAGGGAGTGTCTTAATTATTACTGACAAGTTTTCTGGAGGAATTTTGATAGATCTTGGTTAAATTTGAAGCACTTTTTTGTTGCAGCCCAAGATATGTAGATGACCAGCTACTCTAAAAGAAAATGAGGCAGCTCTGGAAAATGAGGCAGCAGACTTTTATTTACCCTAAGAGAAATTAGAAGATGTAAGGTTTTCAGCAAATGTGTTCAGAATAGTTATGTTTTCTGAATTGCTGGTGTATTTTCAGTCCATTCTGGCAAATGCTGCTATCAAGAAATTACTGTGCAATCTTAAAAATGTATTAAAAACTGATTTTCATAAAACTGATTTTCTGCCTGTAAGGAAAGGTCTTGTAATTTAAAAGATGCAAGACATCCATTAGACAAAATGAAGTTCTGAAGGTAAAAAAGACAAATATCCTGACAAAGGTTCAAATTAAGTATGAGCCTCATCTTGGCACCAGAAAAGATTTTTATTATTTTTGCCTCTACTGGTACCAACCATAGTAGACATTTATTCATAAAGTAATAACTATTCAAAGCTAAAATACAAGTAGACTGCCTTCATCAGCGTCAAGATTATCCAGAATTTTATATTCTTGCCAAATCACATTAAGAAAAACTTGATTTGGGCTCTTTGTAATATAAAGTGTGGTCATTCAATGATGGGCTAATCTAATTAGCTACTTTTACACCAATGAAAGCAATCCTCTAGGCAGTATCAGAAAGTGATAATGACCTATTTACTTGAAGAATTGCTGAGACACCATTAGAAGTATGAAAAGAAGTCCAACATTAGTGAGCAATATATTTAGCTTCAAATTTCTAAATTTAACCTAAATGACCTAGTGTTTACACTTCTTTGAGCTGAGCTAAGTGCACTAGGCTTTCAGGGAAAATTGATAGACCTGAAAAAATCATATTTAGAAATAAGTCAGGCTCAGAGAGACAAAGGATGCATGGTTTCTCTCATATGTGAAAGATTTAAAATATAAAGAAATACAAAGCACATACAGGGCCATATGTGTGTGTGTGTGTGTGTGTGTGTGTGTGTGTGTGTGTGTGTATGTGTGTGTGTGATCAAATTGAAGTATGATATACACATGGGTGAGATTGAATGGTGGTAAAACCCTTTGAACTATAAACAGCTTAACAAAAATGAAGGCCAAGAAGATGAAACCTGTTTTGTCAGAGGGAGGTATGAACCAAAGGGAGGGGAGAGGACAAACAGAGATAGGAATGTTGGGCAAACACAGTCATACTATTCAATGTATATATGTGAAAATGAACACATAATTTGAAGAAATGGGTAGGATGACTGAAACAGTGACAGTGATAAAAATGCATTGTACACATAAATTCACATGTTAAACTGAAAAAGCTTTGCACAAATCTTTGAGAGTAATAAAAAACTCAGGTGCCACCTCAATAAATAATAATCTTATGTAAGTATTAAGAATTTTTCATTGTTGTAGGAATATTTAGCATGAGACTTACCATATAAATTTTAAATGATCATTTCAGTATTAATTATAGTAACAATATCCTAGAAACCCAGAACTTGTTCAAAATATATAAATGAAGTTTTATACAAATTGATCAACAACTCTCCATATCCCCTCCACCCGGCCTGAAGGCCGTCATTGGGCTCTCTGCTCCTCTGTTTGGCAGCTCACAGAAGTAAAATCATACAATAATTTCCCCTTTTTTAACTGGATTATTTTCTATAACATACTGTTCTCTAGCTTTATCAATATTGTTTCATAAGGTACAATTTATCTTATAAGTTCAGATATTATTTGAATACATTGACATTGGCTACATTTTCTTTACTCATTCATAGCTGGATGTATATATATACGTTTTTCACATTTGAGTGTGCAAATAACTCCACAAGACTGTGATTTCAATTCCCTTGCATACATTTTCAAACATGGAACCACTGAACCATATGATAACTCTATTTTTAATATTTTGAGGAATTTGCATACTGGTTTCCATAGCCACTGTATCTTTTTAATTCCCATCAACAGTGTATGAGGCTTCAAATTTCTCCACATCCTTGACAAGTTTTACTAGTCTATTACTTTAACAATGGCCGTTTCTACAAATGTGAGGTGTTAGTTTACTGTGGTTTTCATTAGTATCTCTCTGATTTTTAATGATGTTGGAATCTTCCAATATATCAGTTGGCCATTTATATAGTCTGATTTTTGACAAGGATGCCCATAATACACAGACAGTAATCCAACATCACATGCTATTAGAGGACTACATACAAAAAAATGAAATCAGAATTAAGGAATGAGAGAATACAGTAAAAAAAATCAATGAATAGCCTACAAAATTAATAAAAGTGAGAGAAGTTGTAGGTTGGGAAAGATTGGGGAAATTTTTGAAAGGGTATAATGTTGATCACGATGCATTGTATTCAAAATCTGCTTTGTTGAATGACAACAACTACAATGTACAACCATTTACAGATAGTAAAAATATATTTTACAAAAGAAATATAAAAACATGAAATTAGAACCCATTATATAAAGATCACTTCCAACTGGATTAAGGGCTTAAAATAAGACTTAAAGCTTTAAAACTCCCAGAAGAAAACATAATGGAAAAATAACAAAATGTATTTAAATGTTTCAGGCTTCTATGTAATATCATGCAATTGAATTTGAAGATTTTGTTGAGGGGTTACTTTGATATACTTAGGTGTATTTTAAACAAAGTGACAAGTTATTTGAATAAATTAATTGCTCTATTCTTACTAGTCTGTGTGATTATTTTTATAGTGTAGTAAATTTTCAAAAGGAGCAAAGCCCCCAAACACAGAAGGTCATCACCATTCAGTACTACATATAAAAGTCTAGAAGCAGTGCATTCAACCATTAATCCTAAAATTGGAGTAAGAACACTACAAATGTATTGAATAAATAAAGCAATATAATGATACAAAACATGAAATTTTATTTTTATTTTTCATCAGTTTTGAGTCATAGACATAGAGGGAGATGAAATGTATTATGGAGAAAATGTAATTTATGGAATAAAAAGTAGGTTAGAATTTCAGAGGTAGTGAGAGTGGTGAGGAATGTATGACATAAAAATCAAAAGGTGATTTCCTAAGCTTTAATTGAAATTAATTTTGCCTAGCATATCAAAGCTGCAGTGAAATCATTTTCTTTTAATTGACCACATCGTGCTTCCTTACAAATTTTTCAAGAAGCACTCATGAGGATTTAAATTTTGTACAGATGGTGAATTATTCTATAATTTCTAAAACATAGCATTAAAGGGACATTTTAAATCAAATATAGTATTGAACAAAAACAAGAAAAATTATATTCCTTTACATCTAGAAAGTTGTTCCATACATGACAGAACACAATTTATTCCTTTTCCCTTACTCTCAGTTCATTTGTTCGATATATGAATACTTACTTGAAAATAAAGAGTTAAATACCTAGAGAAATGTCTGGCCTCTGTTCTTGAGAATTGAAATACTGAATCCTTTTGGAAACATTTTTTAATTTAGCTGTTCTACCTAAATTATTATTATTTCTCTTCAATGAAGAGATAATTTGGGGGAACATATCCAACATAGAGATTAATTCTTTTGACCAAAAAGCAAAACTCTAGAAGACTTAAAATGGAAATAAACCAAATAATGGCTATCATGTATTGAGCTCTTACTATGCAATAAGCATTTTAGCAATAGTATCTTAATTTTCCTATTCACATTTCTTCAAGACATATTTCATCTATTTCCCCCACCTCCACTCCTCCACTACACACTCAGCTTTCCCCTGCTACAAGTGAGGAATCTGAAACAGTGATACTAAGTAAGATATTAAGCACTAAAGCTTAGGGCCATACAAAAGACTAGTTTCACACAGTGGTAAAGCTCATTTTGCCACGCTACTTCTAAAGAAATGCAAGGAAGCATAGTATATCCCAAAGCTCTTTAGTAATTTTCTCTTTGAAAAAAAATGTTTTCTTGCTTTGTTCCTAATTATAAATACTATGCATATTTTTGTAGAACAATTATAAAATATATGAGCAAAAAAGGAGAAAATTAAAATAATTAGAAATTATTCAGCTAACGTTATGGTGCATGCCAAAGAGGCTATACTGCAGTGTCAATCCAATTTTCAGAGACTTAGTCTTTGAAGTGATGCAAAAGTTGATGCTGCCAGCCTTCAGCCTCTGGCATTATGGGAATTCCTTTAGTGGAAGAGATAACAAAACACAGGGATCTAATGGAACAACATGTAAGCTTAACTACTCAGGAGGCTGAGATCTAAGGATCTTGGTTTGAAGCCAGCCCAGGACAGGAAAGCCCAAAGGACTCATTAATTTTGGTTAGCCTCACTAAAATTACATAAACACATAAAAAAGCCAGAGCAAAAAAATCTCAGAGACAATGCCAACGCCCTTTGTTCCTTTTTTATTCTGCCTCCCAACCTCAACTCTGGAAGACTAATAAAGAGCCATCTCTGTGGAGTTAGATGAGATTGTTTTCCCAGTTTTAGAATCTACCTCATCTCTTGATTGATTTAGGTTTTATTTGGTTTTCTTTACCATAGAAGAGTTGAATCTGAGGTTGAATCCAGGCTTGGAGTACCAATGTATAAAATCTGTGATAAGAGTGAACTTACAGTTTAGTCACTAGCTTTTTATTTTCACTCAATATTACCCAGTAAACTTGTTTCTATAGTTGCCACATTATCTTACAAGAGTACCTTCCATTTTACATGTCATTATTTAACCCCCAACATTTTGTTCTGACAATATGACATTTCAATGATGTCAAAATATCCTCACAGGATCTTAGTTAATTATTTCATATGGAGAACTCTTGCAGACACTATTTTAACATAAAGATGAAAGTGAACACTATTAGTGATGGAACCAGTCAATGACCTAATGACCTGTGCCCTGTTAATATGGTGCATAGAATTCAGAATCACTTCTGTAATCTTTCTTCTGAACTCACCACGAGTAACATCAGCTAAGCCCAAATAGAGGGCCATTCTATAACATTACAGGCCTGTGTGTTTCAAAAATGCCAATAGTGAAAAACACAAAGATTTTCCAGGTTAAAAAAATACCCAAAAGCTTCTTCAACTAAACACAACAGTTCCAATTTTCCTTTGCCATAAAGCACTTTGTGCAGATAATTCACCAAATAAAAAGTCATTGTGATCTGTATGCTGGATATCAATATTATTTTAATTTTGTTATTGATGTTCTTGTTCCTGTGACATATGCATTGAAATATTTAGAGAAAGAAGTAATCCCCTATTTAAGTCACTTTACAAGTGCTAAATTTAGGAAATACAAGTTGGAGAGATGAGGGAGAAGGGGAGGAAGGGAGAGAGGCAGTGACAGAGAAAGAGAGACTAGAAATAGAGAAAGAATGATCTGTGATGGAAAGGAGAGGGAGAAAATAAAGGAAATAAATTCAGAAACACCCACACTGAGGGTATCTGAATAAACAATAATATAGGCTTATGTTTGCAACTTTTCTGCAAGAATGCAATTGTATTTAAATATATATCATATATCATAGCAGTTCAGTTATTTACATGTGTAGGCTTTAGTTTATTTCATAGTCAAATCTACCACTTATTTACTATATGATGCCTTGAGTGTTATACTCACAAGGGTCTTTTTCCCTTTCTGTATAAACATTCTAGCATATTTGTAAGAATAGCTATAAATATTCTAGCATATTTGTGTTCTTCCCTTCAGTTTTAGTATATATTTAATCATGAATTGATGGTGTTAATTGAAGACTTAATTTTTATGAAAATTTTCCTATTGTCTCAATACTATGTATTGATTATTGTTTTGCCATTGCCTTTAAATATCAGATAGATAGAATTAAGATAAATAGATTTCTCATTTAAGTCACTTGTTTCTAGGTTTTCTGTCTAATTGGGACACTATCTATATTCAGATCACATGCTTAGTTAATGTCTTTAAATATTTTATAGTAGAAATTCATATTACATTATCTTTTTTAAAAGTATTTTACCTGACAAATTATATGTATTTACAGAGAACGTATGTTTCAATCCTTTATATTATGCATAATAATCAAATAGAGTAATGAACATATCTACCATCTCAATTACAAGTTGTATTGAGAACATTCAAAATTCTTTCTTATAACTATTTTCAAATACATAGTAATTTGTAATTAAGTTAAAAATCTCAAATACAGATGATATATTAATATTCTCATTTCTATATTATGAATTTAGATTTTACTTTTTTCTTGATTAACCTTATCAGAAATTTGTCCTGTAAAAGAATTACTTTCAGAATTCCTGAGTCTACGTTCTTCTAATTTATTTAATTGTAGATTCTACTTTTATTGGTTATTTCCTTTTGTTTTATTTGGGGTTTTGTTAAGATTCTATTACATTCATGTTTAAATTTTTACTTGTGTTTTATTTTTCCTTATTTAATTACAAAAGCTTTTACAACTATGAAGTTTTCTGAGTGTATCTTTGAGCACTTACCATAAGTTTCACAAGAAATGTAATCTTTTGGCTTACTAAACAACCTGAAATTCTGCTTATTTTCACCCTCTGACTCTTTGGTTACTAGTTTTAGTGGGACAAGAAACTTAATTTACAAGTTATTTGTTATTACTGATTTTTATTTTGTTATTTGTTTCTACCTTTACCTCATTTAAGTCATAGCATATTTCATGATTTTTTACTTTTTAGAAATTACTGATATTTTCTTTGTCACCAAAAATGCAATCACTATTTTAAAACAAATGTTGAATATACATATCATTTGAAAGGAAATGGATGTGTGGATCTGGACTAAAATTATATTGAGTAAAGTAAGCCAGGTTCAGAAAAAAACAGAAGGTTCATGTTTTCTACCATATGTGTATCTTAGATCTAAAATAAACATACATACATGTACATAAAAATACTTATAGTTTCATATGTATATATAATCAAAGTGACTGAAATATAGTATATGCATGAGTGAGAATACATGCTAGAATCCCATTGAACAATTGAAAGAGAGTTTAACAAAATGAGTATCAGGAAACTGAAACGTATTTTAACTGAGTGATATGGAAGGAAGTGAAGGATAATGAGAGAGAGTATGGAAAGAGGAATGATGAACATTAGCAGTCATGAGTGAAAAGAGGCATGATAGCAGTCATAAGAATGTATATATGTGAAAGTAAACTACAAAACTTAGTGAGTTTGGTGAAATGGAAAGATCAAGTGACAGGGCCCAGACCCTGAGTTTAAGCCCCAGTGCTGGCACCAAAGCAAAAGATATATTGGCCCAGCACTGGTGACTTGCAATGGTAATCCTAGCTAGTCAGGAGGTTGAGATCTGAGAATTAGGATTCAAAGCCAGCCCTGGAGTGAAAGTCCTTGAGACCCTTAACTCCAATTAACCTCTCAAAACCTGGAAGTGGAACTGAGCTGTGTCTCATAGTGGCAGAGTGGGTGGCCTTGAGCAAAAAAAGCTCAGCAACAGCACTCTGGTCCCAAGTTCAAGCTCCATGACAAAAAATAAAATCTATTGTACACATGTTAAATTGTAACTTTTAATACAACTATTTGAAAATAACTGTATATATGTATATTATATAAAACATACATGAAGTTAAAAAAAATACTTTGTAACGCTAAGTGTGGTAGCACAGACCTGGAATCCCAGCATTTGGGATGTTGAAATAGGAAGACTGCCAGTTTAAGGCCAGCCTGGGCAACCTAACAGATTCATAATCAGTCTGAGAGTATTTATTAACAAATAAATACAGTGTTACTATTCAGAGTCTAGTGGATGTCAAACAAGTATGATGTGCTTCTCCCACCATGGTTTTGGTTTGGTAAAATTTATCCTTTTACTTTGAGCAATATTTGCTTTCAATAGTGTAATATTGTATCTGGGACATGAAGATTCATCTTTCCATTGCAAATCATATTCTTTTGTAATGTTAAATGTGGCCTAAAACTGTGAAATCTCCCATAAGATATTTTAATTTGATATCTATATGTTCATGGATAGTCTTCCATACTCTAATAGAAAGACAGAGACAGATACTTTCCTATGGAACAAACATTCTCCCCACCTACACCCAGCAACTTTCTTTTGTGTTTTTTTGCCAAATGTTTTAGAAATTTGTTTTTATTTAATTTTATTGTCAAGGTGATGTACAGAGAGGTTACAGTTATATACGTAAAGTAGTGAATACATTTCTTGTTGAACTTGTTACCCCCCATTTCTCTCCCACTTTCCCTCCCCCTCAATCCCCCCAAGTTCTAAAGTTCATTTCCAACATATTGTCTTGTGAGTATTGCAGTTGAATTGGTTCACCCTTTGTCCTTTGTCTCACCATTTCATTGTTCCTCTTCCCTTCCCTAATTCAGATAAAAATATACATAATACCAAGGTACCACAATCAAATACAGTGACAACAGGTGATAAACGATAGGGAAAAAAAAAGAAATCCCATAGTACATTTAAAAACAGCAGCTTTTTAATGCTGCTATTTGAAATTAAAATGCAGTGGTGTTGTTTGTGAATTCCGCAGCTTCTTTTCTCCTTCTACCAAAAACTCTAATTGCAAATACTAACTTCCCCAGAAGATAATTAACAAAAATCTTAGCAAAATTTAAGGAAATGTCTTATAAATTTTATTTTGTTGTCACTGATTTATTCATTAATAGGTAACACTCTCATAAGTAATGAAGAGCACATAGCAAAATGGAGAGTCTTTAGATAAGCTGATTAACAGCGCCTTGGAATATGAAAATTTCAGGATTTCTAAGGAGGATACATAGAGGTACGAGTGATGATGATTATGATGACAATAGGAAAGCAGAAGAGGAAGAGAAAAGGCTAGTATTGATTAAGTGTTTGCTATATATAAGCACTAATGAGTACCTTATATACAATACCTACACCTGTCTGAATGATCCTATGAGGTAGATATTATTATAGTCTCCATTTTGCCAATGGAGCAATTCAAATGCAAAGAAGTAATTAGTCAAATCCTGGACTACCATTTAAACCCTGGTGAATTTTCTGCAGAGGTGCCATTCCTATGGTCACCCAAACGAATAATGATAAGGACATGATGTTACCAGTGAAAACACTGAATAGAAGTTAAAAACAAAGGTTTTGGAGTTGTATACACAAAGTATAAAGAACCATTTTACAACTTGTCAAATCTTGAGCCATTTACTTAACTCTTCTGTGCTTCCATTTTGGATTTTGAAAGTGAGACTAATAGTGATTCCTTAGAATTGTTAAAACTTGAACACGCAATGAATGCATAAAAGCCCTTGGTGTACATTTTAATAATTCTTATTATATAATGATACTATATACTGCTAAAACAATAGCAATGGAAGGTTAATAAAGATTTATAATATCGATAAGGGAGCTAAAAACACAGAAAGAAAGAAAAATAGCCGCTTCAGTAAATGGTGCTGGCAAAATTGGTTACCTACTTGTAGAAAACTAAAGCTAGATCCTTATATATCACCCTGCACCAGAATCAATTCCAAATGGATCAAAGACCTCGGGGTCAAAGCAGACACTCTGAAAACACTACAGGATGGAATAGGAGAAACCCTAGGTCTCCTTGGCACAGGCCAAAATTTTCGTAATAGAGATTCAGAAACACAACAAATCAAAGAAATGTTGGACAAATGGTATTGCATGAAATTGCACAGCTTCTGCATGGCAAAGGACATAGCTAGCAAGATTAATAGAAAGCCCAGGGATTAGGAGAAGATCTTTACTAGCCATACAACAGACAAGGGTCTCATATCTAAAATATACCTGCAACTCAAAAAACTAAATCCCCCAACAACAAATCCTCAAAGAAACAACTGCTCAATAAATAAGTGGGCTAAAGACTGAAAGAGAAACTTCTCTGAAGAGGAAAGAAGGATGGCCAATAGACACATGAAGAAATGCTCAACCTCCCTAGCCATAAAAGAAATGCAAATCAAAACAACATTGAGTACCACCTCACACCAGTTAGAATGGCTATAATCAAGAACTCTAATAACAACAGATGCTGGAGGGGATGTGGACAGAAGGCAACCTTACTGCATTGCTGGTGGGAGTGTAAACTTGTTCAACCACTTTGGAAAGTAGTATGGAGGTTCCTCAAAAGACTCCACATAGAGCTCTCCTATGACCCAGCAATCCCACTTTTGGGCATATACCCAAATGTTCACAAACAAGAACACAGTAAAGCTTCCAGCACGACTATGTTTATTGCAGCCTTATTTACCATAGCTAAGATCTGGAACCAACCCAGATGCCCCTCAGTAGATGAATGGATCAAGAAAATGTGGTATATATACACAATGGAATTCTATGCCTCCATCAGAAAGAATGACATTGCCGAAAAAATTATATTAAGTGAAGTAAGCCAGGCCCAAAGAAGCATAGGTCCCATGGTTTCCCTTATTTGCAATAACTAGTATATGTCTGAGTCAAGCAGAAAAGATCAGTTATGTTGATGTTAGGAAAATGAACCCTTAGATAGGTATTCAAATGTTACTTTTTCTTTCATGCGACTGTTTCTAACACATTTATAAGACTATTTCTTTGTTTCTTTGTATGTCCCTCTCCCATGGCATAACCCCTGCTTTCACTGTATTTGATGTTGTTATAATTTGTGGAGGGGAAGGGAAAAAATCTTTTAAATAGGGATACAGGTGGACCCATTGCAACAACAAGACGTACAAGTCGTTATGTCGAAAACGAACTTTACAGCTTTGGTGGGGGGGGGAGAGGAGGATTGGGTGGGGAGTGGGGGGAGGATGGTATGGGAAGGGGAAACAAAGGAGGAGGCTACAATGCTTGATAAGAAATGTACTCATTATCTTGCCCATGTAAGTGTAACCCCTCTGTACAGTATTTTCACATAAAAAATTTAAAAAAAAAACAAGGAACTTTACAACTTTGGTGATGGGGGGGAGGATCAGGTGGGGAGAGGTGGGGGGAGTATGGGAAGGGATAGGAAGGGGAGACAAAGAGGAGGCAACAATGCTTGATAAAAAATGAACTCGTTATCTTGCCCATGTAATTTTAACTCCTCTGTACAGTAAAAAATTAAAAAAAAAAATACTTATAATAGCAAGAGTGGAGAATAATCCAGTTATTCTGTGTTGTCAAAACTTCCCAAGAATATATTTTCATAAAGATATAATTAAATTATTTTGAAATTGACCAAACATACTAAGAACATGCTTCCCCATCATTAAGAAATCAATAATATTATTACCCAAAGTGTATTCTAAAATAAAATTCTGAATTCTAAATGTGTCAAAAAATTTCTAAATTTCTGCTGGGTGCTGGTGTCTAATGTCTATAATCTAGCTACTCAGAGGCTGAGATCTGAGGATTGCAGTTCAAAGCCAACCAGGGCAGAAAACTCCATGGGATTCTTATCTCCAAATAACCACCAGAAAACCAGAAGTAGAGCTGTAGCTCAAAGTGGTAGAGCGCTACCCTTGCACAGAAATGCTCAAGGGCAGTGCCCAGGTCTTGAGTTCAAGCTATGATTGATGAAAAAAATCTGAATTTCTTTTTGAAGCATCTGGCTTCAAAACAAGCCAGATTGTCAAGAGAGAGTTGTATATATGCATATATTTGTCAGATATATATATATATGCATATATGTCTGAGTTAAATTTCTCTTTGGTGGCAAGCTCTCACTAAGTGTCTATACTGACCTTGAACTCAAAAAATAACTGGTTTCATCCTCTCAAGAAAATGTTGAATTGTTTGCAGGTGCTGCTGTGTCCAGCTTTACTTCCAGTTATTAATAAAACTTTTTTCATAGCTGGGCACTGGTGGCTTGCATCTATAATCATAGCTATTCAAGAGGCTGACATCAGAAGATTGTGGTTCAAAGCCATCCTGGGCAGGAAAGTCCATGAGACGCTCAGCTCCAATTGACCAACAAAAAGCCAGAAGTAAAGGTGTCGTTCAAGCAGTAGAGAACTAGCTAAAAGCAAAAGAGTCAAGAAAGAGTGTGAGGTCCTGAGTTTGTACCCAATACTGCACATATGCATGTACATACACATACACACACACACATAAACACACACACACACATACACACACACAAACTTTGTTCATTTCTTTATCTTACATCATTTTCTTCTTTTTTATGTTTTAAGTTTTTTATTTTTTTATTTTTATTTATTTTTTTATTGTGAAATACTGTACAGAGGGGTTACAATTACATGGGCAAGATAATGAATACATTTCTTATCAAGCATTTTAGCCTCCTCCTTTGTTTCCCCTTCCCATCCCTTCCTATCCTCTCCCCACCCACCCCCCACCCACTCCTCCCCGCCCCTCCCCACCAAAGTTGGTCCAAAGGCTGTGGGTTATTGTTAAGCTGTTTAACATCATTTTCTTCTGAAGTGGAAAATGCTAGTGAATAACATTTGCTACCAGAAAAGCCAGTAATATAATTTATCATCAATAGCCTACAGAAGTCAGGGACTAAAGTCTATCATCTCATGGATCACTGTTCAATTTGATTTCGTAATTGACTTATTGATTTTATATTATATCAGGTATATCTCTCTTTTCCATCACATACATATATGAACAAATACCTCTTAGAAGTTTCCAAAAATCATTCTTACATTGTACTCTAACAGTGTATACAATGACCAGAAGACTTTTCCAAAGGATGTTTTGTGGTCCTACCTGAATAGTTATACAGTTCACACAATATGAAAATTCTTTAAAGTTTGTCTTCAGTCTTCTTCTTTTCATCTTTATAGAAAATGGATTAGATTGTTACAATTTTAATATACTTTTTAATGTAAAAATACTGTACAGAGGAGTTATAGCTACATGAGCAAGGTAATGAGTACATTTCCTATCAAGCATTGCCACCTCCTTTGTTTTTCTCCCACCATCCCTTCCCTCCCACCTCCACAACTACACTCCACACCCTCCTGCCTAAATTGTAAATTCATTTTTCAACATAGTGTTTTGTACATCTCATTGTTACAATGGGTCAACCTGAATCCCTATTTAAGCATTTTGTATATCCCTTCCCCTCCCCAAATTAGAGAAGGGTATATACAAGATGCAGGCACTGACATCAAATACAATGAAAACAGGGGTTATCCCTTGGGGAAGGAACATACAAAGAAACAAAAATATCACATGGTACATTATAAATACATTAGAAACAATAGCAAGAAAGAAAAAAACACTTGCATTTCTTTCTTGGGGTTCATTTCACTTAACTTCATGTTATCTGACCATATGTACATGGCTTTGGATCTTTTCCGCTTGTCCCAGACATACACTAGTTATTGCAAATAAGGGAAATCACAGGACCTATGTTTCTTTGGGCCTGGCTTACTTCACTTAATATAATTTTTTCCAAGTCTTTCCATTCCCTAACAAATGGGGCAATGTCATTCTTTCTGATGGAGGCATGGAAATCATATATATATGGAATTCATATATATATATATATATATCACATTTTCTTGACCCATTCATCTACTGAGGGGCATCTGGGTTGGTTCCATATCTTAGCTATGGTAACTAATGCTGCAATAAACATAGTTGTGCTGGTAGCTTTAGTATGGTCTTGTTTGTGATCATTTGGGTAAATGCCCAAAAGTGGGATTGCTGGGTCATAGTGGAGCTCTATGTGTACTATTTTGAGGAACTTCCATACTGCTTTCCAAAGTGGTTGAATAAGTTTACACTCCCACCAACAATGCAGTAGGGTTTCCTTCTCTCCACATCCCCTCCAGCATCTGCTGTTATTAGAGTTCTTGATTATAGCCATTCTAACTGGGGTGAAGTGGAAACTCAATGTTGTTTTGATTTGCATTTCTTATGGCTAGAGAGGCTGAGTATTTCTTCATGTGTTTATTGGCCATTCTTATTTCCTCTTCAGAGAAGTTGCTCTTTAAGTCTTTAGCCACTTATTTATTGGGCATTTGTTTCTTTGATGATTTGTTGTTGGGAGATTTAATCTTTTGAATTCCAAGTATATTTTAGATATGAGACCCTTGTCCATTGTATGGCTAGTGAAGATCTTCTCCCAATCCATGGGCTTTCTATTTATCTTGCTAGCTATGTCCTTTACCATGCAGAAGCTCTGCAGCTTCATGCAATCCCATTTGTCCAACTTTTCTTTGATTTGTTGTGTTTTTGGGTCTCTATTAAGAAACAAACATCAAAATAGAAACAGCAATAAGAGACCTCCCATCTAAGAAATGACCAGGACTAGATGGATTTACAGTAAAATTCTACAAAGCTTTCAAAGCAGAACTCACATCAATACTCCTCCAACTCTTCAATGAAATTGAAAGAGAAAGTTCACTACCAAATTCTTTCTATGAAGCCATCATAACCTTGATCACAAAACCAGGCAGGGGCTCATCAAAGAAAGAGAACTATAGACTCATTTCTTCTGAACAAAATTTTGGCCAATCGACTTCAACAAGTCATCAAAAAAATATCATACACTTTGATCAAACAGGATTCATTTCAGGGATTCAAAGTTGGTTCAATATACACTTATCAATTAATGTAATTCATCACATCAACAAGAGCAAGGATGAGAACCACGTGGTTATCTCAATAGATGCAGAAAAGGCATTTGACAAGATCCAACACCCCTTCATGATGAAGGCTCTGGAGAAACTAGGAATCCATGGAACATTCCTCATTTCAATAAAGGCTGTATATGACAAACACATCCAGCATTATACTTAATGGCGAAAAACTAAAGCCATTTCCTCTAAACTCAAGAACTAGACAAGCATGTCCATGCTCTCTACTTCTCTTCAACTTAGTATTAGAATGCTTAGCTACATCAATAAGAGATGCAAACATAAAGGGGATCCAAGTAGGAAAAGATGAAGTAAAACTCTCCCTCTTTGCAGATGACATGATCTTGTAATTAAAGAATCTCACAAGCAATGCTTGCTAAGAAATGTACTCATTACCTTGCTCATTCAACTGTAACTCCTCCGTACAGTATTTTCACAATAAATAACTTTAAAAAATAAACACAAAAAAAGAATCCTGCAGACTCCACTCCCAAATTACTCAAGCTGATTTGAAGCTTTGGCATGGTAGGGTATAAAATTTACCCTCAAAATCAATGGCTTTTCTATATGCCAACAATGAGAAGAGCACAGCTGAAATCAGGAAGGGAACTCTTTTTGTAATAGCCCCACAAAAAATAAAATACCTAGGATTTAACTAAAGGAGTGGAGGACCTCTATAATGAAAACTATAAAACCTCAAAAAAGAAATCAAAGCAGAACTTAGGAAGTAGAAAACCTCCCATGCTTCTGGATCAGAAGAATCAACATCATGAAAATGGCTATACTTCCCAAGGCTATCTACAAATTCAATGTGATACCTATCAATATTCCAACAATCCAAAAATATTTATGGAACAATAAAAGACCCCAAATAGCAAAAATGATCCTTAACAGAAAGAATAGAGCCTGAGGAATGTCAATACCAAACATCAAATTACAAAGCCATACTAATTTAAAAAAAACTTGGTACTGGCACAAGAACAGACCTCAGGACCAATGGAATAGAATTGAAAATCCAGAAATGAACCCACAGACCTATAGCCACCTAATCTTCTATAAGGGAGCTAAAAAAATATAGAATAGAAGAAAGACAGCCTCTTCAGTAAATGGGGCTGGCAAAATTGGTTAATCACCTGTAGAAAACTAAAGCTAGATCATTATATATCATCCTGCACCAGAACTCCAAATGGATCAAAGACCTCGGAGTCAAAGCAGACACCCTGAAAACATTACAAGAAGACATAGGAAAAACCCTAGGTCTCTTTGGCACAGATTGTTACAATTTTTATAAATCTGAAGCAAGGAAGAAGTGGATCTATTTTCTAACTTGTGGACATTAAATTAAATTTTCAGTGATTTTTTACAATTAATGTAGGAGTAATTATGTTTTTAGGGAAGCAAATTATCTGTCACTTTAAATTCAAGCTTATAAGAAGCATGGTATAATAAGGGGGAAAATAATGTAATCTAGAGACAGAAAGTCTGGATTCAATTCTATTTCTGATACTTTGTGCCTTGACCTATGATAAGTGTCTTCTCATATTCAACAAGAGTACTTTACAAGCTTGATTTTAGTAAAAATATAAATGGAACTGTTTCATAAACCATAATAAGATTTTATAAGAATGCAACGTGGTTCTATTACCTTATTTAGATATTTGCTTAAATAGCATAATAGTCCATCTTTTGTTGAAACACAAATGTAAATTTAGGGACTCATATAAATGTAGCTTATTTTTGTTGAAACACAAATGTACATTTAAGGACATATATAAATGTAATTTCTATTTAAAGCTACAAGAAATATGAATTCCCTCTTTTACAGGCATGTTAGTTATATTGGTCAACTCAAAGTGTAAATTTGTATTTTATGTTCAAAGATGCTTAGTTCAGCCTTTCTTCAATTTATACACTAAAAAAGCATTCTATCTTTCTTCCAACATATCCACCCTCCTCCCAGAGTCACTGCCTTTGAGCTTAAAACATGAATTTAGAAAGAAAAATGTTTTCTATTTCATAAAGCTGGTTATGTCTCATCAGGAGTTAATGCTCTATATAAACTATCCCTATAGAAACTTTTTAGGTTTGAGCAGAAAATTTATGTGTGTGTGTGTGTGTGTATGTGTGTGTGTGCATGTGTTTGATACTTGATTTTGTCTATCAGCCCTACCATTCTTGCTTTTTATCTTGAAGCACTGGGTCTGTAAAAGAGAAACTACCTGCCCCTTTTCACTCTCAAGAATTGAGAAGGGGAAATAAAGTCTTCCATTAGCCTCACGTCTTCCATTAACCTCACCTCCATTTATCCATACAAGTGAATCTTTTATGTTTTGAAGTAGCTGTACATCTATTCCACAAGTTAGGTGTTAAGCTAAAGAAATGAAAAATAATTCATGACACATCCATATTAGCTCATTCATGCCATTATTAATGAGGTTTATTAATTTGTGAAAAGTAAGTCATATCAGCCCCTAAGATTTTAAATCAATACAATCTGAGCTATTTTGTTCATATAAAGCCATTTCATTCCTGATTAGAGGTTTCAGCAAACACAGTGATAGGAGGTGGAAGAATAAATTGTTGAAGTTCTTTGTGAAAAGTAATGTTCCAAAGATAATATTAATAAAAAATTGAAAAACATTGCATAAAGCTGAAAATGAGGATTTTGTCTTATATTAAAAAAGAAGATCAAGCTGGGCACTGGTAGCTCAGACCTGTAATCCTAGCTACTCAGAAAGCTGAGATCTGAGGATCACAGTTCAAAGCCAGCCTGGGCAGGAAAGTCCGTGAGACTCTTACCTCCAATTAACCACCAGAAAACCAAAAGCCGTGCTGTGGCTCAAAGGGGTAGAGTGGTAGTCTTGAGCAAAAAGAGCTCAGAGACAGCTGCCAGGCCCAAAGTTCAAGCCCCATGACAGACGCTCCCCCAAGTATGTTAAACATGAATGATCAACAAAGTGTCAGGATGATCTGGAAAATTCAAGAAGACTATAGGTATTCAACAAGTACGGTGTAGAAATGTAAGAAAAATTAATGGTATTGATATTTTTGTGTACTACTGAGGTTTGAACTCAAGTCCTACATAATTGCTATACAGGTGCACTGCCAGTGATCTATGCATCTTGCTCTTATATGCCTGAGTTGTAATTTTCCTCTTTTTCACTTCCCATTATAGCTCTGTTGACAGATGCATCTCACCACACCCAGCTTCTTTCTACTTAGATGGGATATTATAGACTTTTCTGCCCAGACTAGCCTGGAATAAAAATTGTCCTGATCTCAGCCTCCGAAGTAGCCAAGATTACATACCTGGGTCACTGGTGCCAAGCTGGCATTGAATGTTTAAAGATTTGTGGTGATAAAACATTTGCTGATCACAAAGAAACAAGGAGATCTATTTACAATCTTCTCAAGATCATCACTAATGAAAACCTAACCCTAGAACAAATATATAATGCTGATGCAACAGCTCTATTTTTGCATTTCAGCCCAAGAAACACATTGAATAATGTTCCTGGAATGTGCTAAGGCAGTAGACATTCATGACTGAAAGCTAGCTGCTACAGGCAAAAGCCTTCATCCTTAATATTTTAAAGAAATGAATTTCTTATCAGTCCATTACCAAGCTAACAGAAAAGCATGAGCCATGAGGGACATCTTTTGTAATTGGTTTCCCAAAGCTAGAATGGCCCATGACTACCAAATATTGCTATTCTTTGGCAACTATTCTTCATATTCCAGTAGCAAACAGATTCTGTATATGCTGTTGCTTGTATCTATATGCTCAAAATACAGTGACAAAGGCACGTAGATGGCTGACATAATGTCTAGCCTGTAATAATGATAAAGAAGGAATGCCTTTGAAAGATTCCGCATGTTAACTGAAAAAGTGATGTCCTACCTAGTATGTGGAAAAAGCAGTTGTCTTCAGGGTCAGTGAGCTAAGTGATTGTGAAAGATTTTGACATTGATTATGAGGCTAAAGTTTTTCTTTATCCAATGGTAAGACTCCAAATGGTTCTGAATCAATAATATTGGGGTAAGCATGATTATTGAAATGTGAACACCATGCAAGAAGTGCCTGTCACACTCCTCCCTGTCTTCTGTTTCCCCTTGTTAGTAACCATACCATGACTGGACTTGGGCAGGTGACTAGCAAAACTCACAGAAATGAACTATTCTTTACTGTATTCCAAGGAAATTAATCCAGACAATATCTTGCAAACATTTCACTGTACTTCCCTCATTCTTAATTTAAATCCTACATAACTAGATTGTCACATACAGGATAAGAAAGTGAAGTATTTAATAGCACTGTCAGACACTAAAACTTCCATAGCAACTCCTTTCCCATTCTTCCCCACCAACATTACAGTATGTCTATAATACCTAGAATTTCTAGTGCAACTCCAATATTAGATATATATTTTTCCTAACCCCATATGTATAATTCTACATATTATAATCTTCAAATCAGTATTTGTAAGACTATGCATTGACGTGGCATATACCCTTTTTTTGTTTTTTAGTCGGTCGTGGGGCTTGAACTCTGGGCTTGGGCACTATCTCTCAGTTATTCAGCTAAAGGCAAGCGATATACCGTTTGAGCCACAGCACCACTTCCGGTTTTCTAGTGGTTTATGGAGATAAGAGTCTCATGGACTTTCCTGCCCCGGCTGAATTTGAACCATGATCCTCAGATCTCAGCCCCCTGAGTAGCTAGGATTACAGGCGTGAGCTACCGCTGCCCAGCTTTCCCCCAATATTTTTTATACATTCCCAAGCACAAGTTGGCTCTGAGTGTCGGTGCTTGTCTGTATTAAAAGGAAAAGATTTGCCAGGCGCTGGTGGCCCAAATTGGGGAGACAGACATTCTCTGTCTCTGCCTTACCCATAGCAATGCTGAAACTTATAGAAAGATGAAACAAATACTAGGAAATATTTATGAGTTCATTTTTCTATGGGTTCTAGTTATAGGCACTGGGAGCTAGTCTTGTTTTCTGGGAGCTGAATCTTTCTCCTGCACCAGGGCTCTAGGTGGGATATTTTGACTCCCAGTATGGCATTTCCTGCAGGAGTCCTAATAACTAGAGTCCCTGTTAAATGATGGTCAGTATTGTGATGATTTAAGATTTAGAAAAATATAGAGGTCAATCAACATAGATAAAGTTGCATACTTGGAAAATCACATCTTCTGACTCCTTCGATGGTGCTTTTTCTAAAAATTTAGAGACAGAATCTCTACTCAACATATACAAAAGCATGGAATTTTAAAGTATTGCTAGGTATTTGTTTACTTACTGTGCTCTGAACAAAGAAAGCCAGCAAGATTCATGACACAATCATTCTCACACAATAAACACATTGTGGTACCTCAGTTTCCTGTCTCTAAACAAGGATTGATTTGTCCCTGTGGTGGTGAGGACGAATTGGGGAAATTGTGATAAAGAACCTCCATATTTGAAGTCTACATTGTCAGAAATATAAATACAGATAGATCAAGGTATTCTGAGCATTCGAGCTTATACTTTGAAAAGGAGTTGACAAGAAAAGCCTGATGTCGAAAATGGCTCAGTTATAATCAATTGTTGAAGTTACTCTGACAATCAGGTACAGTGCAGAAGGACAGACTTTCTCAGGAAAGGTTAAAGTTTCCTTGGCAACTATCAAATGTATTGTTAATATCCCCTAGGAAGTTTTTGGTCAATAATGACTGAAGTGCTACAAAACTATTTTTAAACTTCTTTTGAGTTAATTCTATTCTCCTTTCAAAATTCTTTTTTTCTTAAATTTACTTTAATTGCTTAAATAATGGTTATTTAGTGAAGGTTACTGAACATTCTGTTGAAGGAAAGGTTTTGACTCTTTCTGTCAAATAGAATTAAAGATGCCAATGAACACAGAGCTGTTTGGAAGAGATTTGAGAAACTCCAATGTAAAGGAGGAATCAGCCCATGAAATACTCACTGAAAGTTACAATTATGAGTATCTCTCCAATATTATTAACATGAATTATAAAATTTCTGTATTTGCAAACTTCTTTATTATTCATTTGTATAAGTTATTCCTCATATCAATCCAAGTGAGATATCTAGTATCTATCTTCCTTCTATGGATGAAAAATTTTAAGATCAGTTTCAGATAGCCAGACTTTTTGCTTATTTATTAGCAAGTAATCATTATCTAATATGGATAAGAAGTAGGAGAGTTGAAATAGTTATTTATACCAATAGAATTAGTATAATATATTACAGATGCCCCTAACTTGTGATATTGCAATAAACATTATAATATTGTAAAGCAAAACTTCATTTAACACATTTAGCCTACCAAACATTTTACCTGGCCTAGCTCACAGTAAACATCTTCCATAACCTACAGTTGAGAAAAATCTTTGAACACAGACCTAACTTACGCTGAAGAACTGAATACCTCCTGTATATGCACAAATGTACACTTTGTAGACATAAAGAAATGTTAAAACAAAAACAATATCTAAGCACTCCCAGTGACACATAGTATACTGTAGTGTATATATTCCTACTCTTGCTATCACCTAGCTAAATGGTAAGTGCAACTAGCTGCTGCTGCTCGGTATCCCCAAAAAATTTCATATTATATTGTTATCTTGGGAAAACAGAAAAATTCAAAACCCACAGTTGATTTCTACTAAATAGATATCACTTTCACACCATTGTAAAGCTACAACACTGTAAATCAAAGTATCAGATGTGAAACCATTGTAAATCAAACCATAGTGTCAGGAACTGATCTGAACTTAAATGCTATTAGTAATACTGATAGAATTTTTTAAATTGGCATGTATTAGTTGTACAAGGAGGGTTTAATTGTGACATTTTCTTCCAAACATACAATGTACCCCAATTAAACTTACCCTGTCCATCTTTCATCCTCATCTTCTTTACGCCCAACTCAGAAACAATTTCAACAAGGTTCATCCCTCCATTTTCCTATATGCATATAAATTCTTTGGGCTATATTCATCCTCATTCATTCTCTCCATTGGCCCTCCCCCTCTCACTAGTCCTCCTTCAATGTAACCTGTTTTACTTTCTTGTGATCTGTTAACTTTTTATTTTAGCATATATTAATTGTGCAAAGATGTTTCATGATGGTAATTCATGTGCACATATTGTAATTTAGTCAGAATAACCTCATCTATTCATCTCTCTTTCTCTGTCCACCTAACCAAGTTTGTGCAACAGCTTTCAGTGAGTTTCCTCATACTAGTTTATACACAGACACCATATATTTTGTTATTACTCAGACAGGATTCTTGGTATCCCAAGAATATGGTGGTGGACAAAAGAAACAATTCAAGTGTCCATAAAGACCAGTGACATGAAAATATTTAGAGACTTTCCAATACTAAAAAAAGGGGGGAGGGGGGAGGCTGGGAGGGGTGTGAAGGGTAAACAAAGGAGGAGGCTGCAATGCTTGATAAGAAATGTATGCATTATCCTGCCCATGTAATTGTAACCCCTCTGTACAGTATGTTCACAAGATAAAATAAAATGAAAAAAAAGTTGACAGCTCATTCATTGTTGCCTTCAATTGAAATCATGAGTATTTAAGGAGTTTGCCCTCAAGTCTACCAGGAAATAGCAGTAATTTTAAATTTTAGCCTTCAAAAATATACTTTAGACGAAATGATTTTCTTACTAGTTGAAGACATTAAAAGTACAGATATTTTCTCTAAGCAAAATAACTGTTAACTTGAGTTGTATTATTAATTGTTAGTGGATATTGCAAAGAACACCCTATTGATTTTTTTAAAACTCACATTACAAAGGTAATTGTCTTAGAAAGATAATTTAAAACACAACGTCAATAATGCAATTCCAGATTTATATCTATGCTTGATAATAGACATCATATTACAGCAAAAAGAAAAAGAGACAGAGAGAAATAAAGTTATAAATGAATTGTGTCATTATTTAAGAATAGCCTTGAGACAGATATTGCTTTACTCATAAGTGGTCTTAACTCCATCTATTTTTCCTTGTCTTAAGTTCAGCATGAAAATATCTACCTGCTTCTGTGTTCGAATTTTTTTCTTATTTTCCAAGAGTAAATTTTCTTCAACCACATCTGGAAATCAGGCCTTATAACACTGTAAACAATTTTTAATTGCAAGATTGGATAGTTTAATTACTTCAAAGTACAATGCATTTATTGTACAAAGTGTGGTTTATTTCAGCACCTGGTAAGTTCAAGATGCTAACAGAAATTAAACAATCAGGTAACAAGGAGAATAAGTATGCTAAGGATATTTACTTTGATTTCTTTTTCCCCTCATTTTTTAACAGAAATGAACATTTCACTTTTCTGGGAAAATTACTAAAAGCAATATAATGTTAGCAGTATCACTCTGAATGTATTTTGACTGCTTTTAAGGAAAATGAATCTCATTTATGATTTCACACTGCAAACACAAATAAAAAGAAGAAATATTCTTCATCATAATAACCACTAAAAATAATATTTAAATTCCCATATGGTCTTTTCTTTTTGACAGCAAACAGGATAGAAATTATAGCTGTTTATAATGGTGTCATTCTCCTACCACATAAAGCACTGGTGCAGTGCCTCGTACATAGCTATTACTGAATAAGTGATGTCTTCCTCCATATACTGCTACATCTATAGGTACTTCCAGTGGTTGGCCACAATTCTACCTTTCCCATGCTTTTCCCAGAAGTGGTCATAATCAGAGTAGAAAACTGTAACATATGGCATGGTAGCTATTCATAGTATGTAGGTAAAGAGGAGAATCTGGGTAAAGTGCTAGACTTGGGGAGGATTCTTTGGCCAATGGAAAATGGGAAATGATAAAGAAAGAAGAGGAAGAAAAAATCATGACACTGCATCAAAGATGAGCATTTCTCCAAGGGAGATTAAGGGAAGGACATATTCCTCAGAGTCACATTTTCTGATCTAATCAACATGCTAAATAAATCACAACACTGTAATATTCTGAAGCATCTGCTACTTGTCTGAGCAAAACAGCCAAAAGAGGTTTCTTCTGAACTAATCTCCATATTTTGTATTGCATAACACTACAACCTAGCCATGTAGATTGAAGAAATTTATGTACATGTCTGGAAAGCAGATAGATCTGAGCAGGAATCAGTAGACTTTTGGTGTCATATGGCAAGAGAACTTGCCAGATCAGGGAGTTGATTTGGGATGATAGCCCAATCTAAAATATCTTCATTATCACACTAGAGATAAAACAATGACTTTACTTGTGGATTTGAAACTCCAAACAACATGGAAAAGTTTGAGAGATAGTAAACTAGGGACAGAACTTGAAAAACAGATAAACAGTAGGGTGGAAGGGTAGTCCAATGGTGCAGGGCTTGCCTAGCCTGCTCAAGAACCTGAGTTCAATCCCGAGCTCCACCAAAATATAAAAGAAAGGCCGTAAAAAGAATTCAGAAGGCAACGGAAAGCCATGAAGCTGAGAGCACTTACCAGCAATAGAAATAGACAGAATCATGGTAGAAAGACATAAAAGCAATAAACAGAACCTGAATCAAGAGAATTATTTACTAGAGTTACTTTTACAGCACTAGAGGTTTGTAGTATCCTAAATAGGATCTTTATCAGACATCTGTGAGGATGAATACCCCAAGTAGTGAAATGGTTTCTTGTTCTTCCTTACATACTGACATGTCTTTTCAACAGGCACATTGCCTAAGGAAAACTGAGATTGCTGCTGTTACCTACAACACAAATTTACCAACAAAGACATCTAGGCATTGAAGGTTATCCACGAAGTCAGTTTTCATAGCTTCCTTGTCACTGCATTAGTGCTGTCTGTCAGAGAAGGAAGGACATCACAATTCAAGTCAGGATACCTGGGAGCTCTATTAGTTACACTGTCTTTGGACATAACAGAAAAGCCTGCAATAAAACAAATCTTTAAATTGAAGATGTTTTAAATCTCATATACTAAGAAGTCCATAAGTGTCAAAGCCCTGTCTCTACTTATCGGTGCTCCCTTAGTCTCATATCAACTGTGACGGTGGACTCTCCCCAACCACAGGATGCTGGCAACAGTTCCCAGAAGTGAATAAAAAGTTCCCAGAAATCTTTTCAGAAGTGGGTCATGAACTTGTGCCTAAACGAATCAATCTTTGGCAAGAAAACAAAGACTGCAAAAATTATCTGAGATCAATTAGAACTCCCTCCCTGTGCCCTATAATGTGCTCATTGTATCAAGGAAAACTGATTGAAGGGTTCTGTTATGAAAAAGAAGGAAAGGCTTTCTCTTCCTCATGATGGTTATCTGTTCTGGCATTCCTATTTCATATCTACCACTAACAAAGTCACCATTTCCTTATTGTGTTGGTAGTTCTCAAAGATAGCATACAAATTTCCAATGATCCATCCACTGTTCCCATATTATTAATTTATGGCATTTAAAGCTAAGAGGACATAAACTGATTTTATTAATCAAATATCCATGGATTGTCTCATATACACCATTCAACAGGCTAGGTGCTAAGCTAGAGTAGTAACCAATGTATACATTTTTACCCTTATAATCTAGCAGTATGTGTTTTGGTGTGCTTCCACAATATCCATATCTTCTGTGTCCTTGCTAGGCAATGTGAAAAAGGCTTATTCACACGGTATTCCTAAAGTTTAACGTATGATTGTTATTTATCAATTACTGACAGAATGGAAAATATAAGAAAATGCAAAGTGAATGGAGGGAATAAAGAGACCAAGAGAGGTTTTCTGTCACTTCAAAGAAATGAGACTGCTTTTATTAGATTTGGGTTCCTGATAAGCCATCTCTGGAAAAAAATTAATAAAGATTTGAACACTAAAGTATGAAAATACCTATCATTTAAAAGGTTTGTCTTAATCCCATGTAATTATTTTTAAGGAGAATGCACACTTATAAAGGTTATGGCATGGCACATTTATCACCAAAAATGTATCATTACTTTATTGTACTCAAATGTTAAGATTTGTTTCTAAACAGGAGAGAGGGATTGCTCTACTGACAGTAACAATCTACCACTAAATGACATCGTGAAGAATTTGCTTTTCATTTCTTTCCAAGCCAAAGCTTTGAGGGTTTTGAACAATGGGAATGAGAAACATGGAAAGGAATCAAAAGAAAATGTCATGCTTGTTTATGACATCAGAACATGAATGAAATAACCAGTAGTGATCAGCTAGCAGGTTAACTCAGCTTTTGTTTCTATTTCCAACAGCAGAATATGCAAGAAATTATTTGAAACATAGTCATTTACACTACCCAATAAAAAAGGTATCCCATTGATCATTCATAAGATATCATTATGTGACCCTAGGTACCCCCTCAAAAAAAACCCCACAGTTTTAAAATGTGTATGAAAATGTCCCCGGCAGTTACCCTATTCTAGTGGATATATTCCTTACAATTATAATTTGTTTTACCCTAAAACTAAGATGGAAAATATGAAGAGTAAGCTAAGCACAATAATTGTATTACTAAACACAATATTCTATATTATTCTGGATAATAAATTTATATACAGTGTTGAAATATTTATAATATGCAGACTTATAATATTAGTTAATGAAATACGGTATCTATGGTAATTTCCCCAAAGAAGTAGAAACACAGAATTAGTTAAGAAAACTTCATTGTTTGATTTAAAAAAAGCTTTAACATTTAATTTTTATTCACAGAATCATTTCAGAAATGAAATTAATCATAAGACCAAGTTCTCATATTACATTTTGTTGTTATTGTCATATTTATCATTGATGCATAATAATCTTTATACATATATGGGATAAGTTACAATATTTCAATATCTATATACAATATGTAATGATAAAATTACAGTAATTACGATAGACTAGCCTTCAAATGTTTATCATTTTCTTTTTGTTGGTGGTGGTGGTCATGGGGCTTAAACTCAGATCCTGAGTGCTGTCCCTGAGCTCTTTTGCTCAAGAATAGAACCCTACCATTTTGAATCACAGTCACTTCCAGTTTACTGGTGTTTAATTGTAGATAAGAGTTTCACGAGGACTTTTCTGCCTGGCTTTGAACCGCAATCCTCAAATCTCAGCCTCTGAGTAGCCAGGATTACATGCGTGAGCCACCAGTGCCTGGCTTATCATTTTTTTTTTGTTGGGAATATTCAAAGTCCTCCTTTTAAAAATCTATTTTAAAATACAGAATAAATTGTTTTTAACTATAGTAATGTTCCTGTTCTTAAGAATACTAAAACATATTTCTCTAATTTAAAAATAATTTTGTACCTTCAAGTAAAAGTATTAAGTTTTGATGTTAAAATAATATTTTAACCTCTATAGTTCATACAAGTGGTTAAGAACTAGAAAATTGATTTATTTGAAAACAGTTGCTTTTATAACCAAAGTGATTTAGTTGTATATTCAATAGCCCTTTCCTTTTAACCCCCTTTCCTGCCACCATTGCCATCTATCCCTTTCTCTATACTTCTATTTCTATTAACAGGATGCAATAAAACATCCCTGACATTCTCTTTGGCATTCTTGCAGATTAGAATACCCTTTCTTCCTTTTTTTGCTAACCTACTGATTGAAGCTCCCTCTGTGTAATACTAGTTGATTTGCAGTCCTCTTCAGTCAAGAGGAGGTAGAGTATTGCCTTAAATCACCTCTATTTTAATGAAAAAGAAGGACTAAAACAGTTTGGCCCTAATTTTGAAAGCAAAAAGAACCTCTGGAGCCTATAATCAATGCCTTTCCCAGTGCCCCTTTCATCTTTTTTGGTCCTTCCTTCATCCATTCAGCAACATTTTGTTATACATACCAAGTAATATTTGAGGTACTAGGACCATACTAATGAACATAGCAGACAAAATCCATGACTTCATGGAACTTACATTTTAGAACATTATGCAAGTAATGAATGAGTTAAACACAAATTATGTTGTACATAGTGTTATGCTCTTAAGAAGATGCAGAGAAAAGGAATTATCCAATATATGTGTTGAAAGCATAATGAGGATGGGACAAGATGGCAATTTAAATGACATGCTATAGAAGACTTTAGAACATGAAAGTTAACCTGAGGAAACACCTTGGCAGAAAGTAGAAAATATCTCAATATTTTGAGATGAGTTTTCCAGAAAGTGGTAAACTCAAGTCATACACTTTTTTATTGTTTTTTTTTGTCTGTCATGGGGCTTGAACTGAGCCTAGGTGTTGTCCCTGAGTTCTTTTGATCAAGACAAGCACTCTAACATTTTGAGCCACAGCACCACTTCTGGTTTTTAAATGGTTAACTGGAGACAAGAGTCTCATGGCTGTTCTTGACTGGGCTGGCTTTGAACTGCAATCCTCAGATCTCAGCCTTCAGAGTAGCTAGGATTACAGGAATGAGCCACCAGTGCCCAGCTTTTCTTTTTCCTCTTCAGTTTTGTGGCTTGAATTCAGGGGCCTGGGCACTGTCCCTGAACTCTTCTTCTTTTTTTTTCTCAAGGCTAATGCTCTACCACTTGGAGCCCCATAGCTCTACTTCCAACACTTTTTTCTTTTCAGGATAAATTTTTGCTTTCCCAAAACTTAAGGGTTGTGATTAAATTAAGCAGAAGTCATTACCTAGCATTACCTAGCAAATGTGATATGTACTGCTACATTTACAGTAACCCAAACTGGCCCATCCAAAATGCCCCAGTAATGGTAACAGCCATCTTTACCCATCTCCCCAAAACTCATACTGACAAGCACTAAGACTCCTTATTGGTAATTGCATATTAACTACTGTTTTGTTGTTGTTGTTTGGTTGGTTGGTTTTTTTGTTGGTTGTGAGGGTTGAACTCTGGGCCTGGGTGCTGTCCTTAAGCTCTTCAGCTCAAGGCAATTGCTTTACCACTTGAGCCACAGAGCCACTTCTGGTTTTTGGTGGATTATTGGAGATAAGAGTCTCACAGACTTTCCTGCTTGGTCTGGCTTTGAACCGTGATCCTCCGATCTCAGCTCCTGAGTAGCTATGATTATAGGCATGAGCCACTACT
Organism: Dipodomys ordii; assembly: GCF_000151885.1. Taxonomy (NCBI): domain Eukaryota; kingdom Metazoa; phylum Chordata; class Mammalia; order Rodentia; family Heteromyidae; genus Dipodomys; species Dipodomys ordii. Next base: position 2,007,475 of record NW_012267394.1, on the reverse strand, counting down.
TTTAAGCAACTACTGCTTTTTAGGTAGGGGTTTTCAGCCTTCCATTTGCCCTGTCACCTATAGGCAACTGTCAATTAGAGAAAGTTGCCGCATATCCAGAGATGATGTTAAGTATCCAGGCCACCAGGCTTGTAGTCTCTAAGCGTCTGTTAGAGACACTTCAAATATAAGAACTCAGCCATCTCTCAAACATAACTTAAGAATTGTGAAGTTAGAGCTTAATCATTAACACAAACTAAAAATAGTACATATACCTTTATGCATTCATTGTTGAAATGGTTATTAACACATTGAATATATATATATATATATATATGTATATATGTAAGCCAAATATCAATCACATTGATGCAAATGTTATTTGTCTAGAAAAGAGTAACGAAATCAGTGGTTTATAAATGTCCTTATTTTCTCATTATTCATTTAAAAAAGCTTTCTGATTGAAGAGATTCGGCCAATTATGCATTGGTTTTATGCCCACTCAAAAATGCCACTTCTATACAAGTTTATATTATTCTTCTCCAATAAATATGTAGGTGTAATAACCTGTAACAAAAATTTTAAACTGTTGATTGTGTTTCCCACCAACCACAGAACTTCTTCCTCTAATTATCTCATGGTAATCAAATGTGAAATCACTAGATTAAATGAAGAGGAGAATGCAAATTTAACTCTGAGGTAAATTTAGCAATGTAAAGTCAAACCCCATATAATCAAAGTGTAGAAAATGAAGTCATTTACCTTGTTCAAGATCACAGAAGAGACCCTGTCAGGGCACAATACATCCAGAAGAAGAAACACAGAAGTTAACTGGGCCAACCATACATCTTTATTTTTACCTTGTGATTTTATGTTTTATGGGCCTAGGCAGTGAGATGATAACTCCTAACCCAGAACTGTTTCTCTAATGAGTAGCACTGCAGTGATATAAACTATATTGCTTCAACCTATGTTATGTCCCTAAAAGGTACCATAGTATCTGCTCAAAGGCATTGAAATAAAATGAAAACACAAATATATTCCCAGTCACGTAGTTGCAAAGGGATGAAATGAAACCACTGCTGCACTAGTATATGGATTAATGATGTTTTTTTGCTGTCAATACCAGCAAACACTACATCAAATCTGTAGCCAGGGCTGATTCATGTTGTAGTGTTAACACTCAGATTTTTGTCTCCAGGAAGCCTATTCTACACTTTATGAAGCTGGATAGACAAGAGTTATGTATAACCTCCAAGAAGCTAAGAGGCATCTCATGCACTTGGATGAATCGGTGGTCAAATAGTTAATTATCTTCTTCACAGCAAAGTAGGATGATGTTCTTATTTGAATATTTTTACTTTATATATACAGTAAATCTGGGGAAATGTGCAGTGTTGTCCATTGGCTTAAAAAAACTATTCCAATGAACTCCTTAAAAATGGCATCACAAAGCTTACAATATTTTTAATATTTCTAAAATTCTGTAAGGAACAGATAGAGTTCAATGAAGAATCAATTGAGAATTCAAGGAAGATGAATCACTAAGCATGCATACATAATACTCAGGCATCCCTTGAAAACATTGGGATTAAAGAGAAGAGGCTGTGATTTCTATAGAGAAATGTAAAAATCAAAACACTGTCTTTTATCTGAAATACAGACTACCAGAAGTATAGGCTTCAGGGATTCTAAAGCAGCATAAATCAGCCAGGCAGACTGCAACAGACTGACCTACCTGTCAAAACCAAAGCAGAAGGTACTGCCAAGGTCTACAGGGGAAAGGATGGAGGGAAACATGCTCAGCCTGCAGCATGCTGAAGTAATTGCATTGTCACCCTGCTGGGCTGCAATTGCAAGACACAGCTCAGGGAGATGGTGAAAGATGTCTGCTACTCACTTAAGTTCTATGAAGTAGCCAAATAGCTTTCTTCTTAGCCTTATGTCTCGCTCCATACTACCAAGAAATGCCATGCTTTATAGCAATATCCTCAGGCTAAACCTCCAATAAAAAGAATCCCAGTTTCCAAATCACAGAAGCTGATGAGACCTTTAAACTCAAAACCCAGCTACAAACTTTGAAAAGGTGAAAATTTTAAATGTCAGGAGATAGGTAAGCCAGTTGTGGTGGTGCACACCTGTAATCCTAACACTCAGGAGGCAGAGGCAGGAGGATCATGAGGTCAAGACCTGAATGGACTATGTGGGGAGACCTTGTCCCCCAAAACAGCAGAGATAGACAGACAGACAGACAGACAGACAGGCAGGCAGACAGACAGACAGACAGACAGACAGACAGACAGACAGACAGACAGACAGACAGACAGACAGACAGACAGACAGACAGACAGACAGACA
>NW_012267394.1:1984716-2005088 GCF_000151885.1 Dipodomys ordii | reverse complement strand
CAGACAGACAGACAGACAGACAGACAGACAGACAGACAGACAGACAGACAGACAGACAGACAGACAGACAGACAGACAGACAGATAGATAGATAGATAGATAGACAGATAGATAGATAGATGTTGTATATATATATAATGTATACTTACCCATATGCATACATGCTTGTATGAATATATATCCTAACTCGGTAGTGTTCCTATAGTTTCTGGAAGTTACAGAACAGATAATCCTGTAATCAAAAGATTTTGCTACCTTTCCACTAGGAGGAGCTGCAGGAACACAAGCTCTGGTTGTCAAACTACAGTTTATGAGAAAAAGGAAATTTTCCAACTTGCTTAAATACTGTTTAGCATTGTTTTGGAGCTTCATAAATCCATTTTAATTAGTTACAACTAATACCAGTTGAGCACACACAATGAGCAAGATGCAGTGAGGGACATAGACAATAGTGATATAACCCCTGCACCTAAGAGTTCATAAATTAGTGGTAATAGGGGTGGGTAAGAGGTGAATAAAATATGTTCAGAACTACCCATAGTAGAACACATAGTATGATAAACTGCACAACAACAGATGTGAAAATAAAATGAGATTATGATAGAGAGCTAAATCAGACATGGGCTACAGAAAAAAACAAGAACTAGGATATAGTCTTATGAATAGCATAGAACTGGTAGGAAACATGCCTGCACTTGCTGTAGTGATCTCAGGGATTTAAAACAAAAATCACCTGGGAATTTAGGACCTACATTGTCTGGATGGTATTGAATGCTCAAAATAGGAGCAGATGGTTGCCAGCTATTAAAAAACTTCCATATGACAGATATCCAGCCCCAGTAGAGACAGCCTCAACTGGCAGGCTCATTGTTCCAAAAGGAACTGATCTTCAGCAATGGAAAAGAAAAAAATCTATAATTAATATAGTATTCCATTTTATGTGTCTACTTAGAGGGCATTCTTGAGAGTCTGGATGGTCTAGTAGGGGAGTACAACTACTTCTGTACTTTTGGCCAAACAACAATCAGAGAAGGTTGTATTCTTCTAGGAGTACACAGCTTCATGAAGTGGTGATAGAGAAAAAGGATGGTTCCCTAGCCAGTTATAGTATACAACACATCCCTGGAGATCAATTAAGTGATAGATGTCACACCATACTGGGAGTTCTTAAATGAGATTACTATTTAAATCTGCAAACTCAGAGTAATGCAGATTGCTCTGTATATTGTGAGAAGGCCTCATTTAATCAGTCAAAGACCTCAACAGATCAAAAAGACCGGCTTTACTGGAGCAAGGGTGAGTGTTCCAGCTGACAGCCTTCAGACTTCACCTGCATCATGAGCTCCACTGGTCTCCAGGCTTCTGGCTTTGCAATAGAACTAGAATATAAGGTCTCCTAGGTCTCATGCCAGCTGGCCCATACTCCAAATTTTGAACTCACCATCCTCCACAACTATGTAATCCAATGTCTTATAGCAAATCTCTTTCTACAAACATTCACATCATATTGTTTCTGCTTCTTTGGTTAGTAAAATGACTCTCTGGCAGGCAATGTAGAGTTCACTTTTGTGCATAACAGACTCCAAACACTACACTGTTTCTTGTCACATGTATCTCTGGATAAGACATCAGCTACATGAAATATTTAGCATAATCATTTTCCTAACTGGGATATCAGATAGTGCAGCAAACGCAAGCATTTTAAATTCTCCATACCCCTCATTCTATAACTTCCCTTTTTCTTTTCTTGAGACAGTCTTACTAAGTATACTGAACTTGTCATGTACTCAGAATCTTCCTGCCTTATCCCTCTGTGTGCTGGAATTACAGGAATGTATCACCATAGCTGACTATTTACATTTTAGTTTATGGCTCCATCACATGCCTACTTATATATTGAGATGACATTTAATGGTGATATTTTGTGATTTATTCCAGGGGAAAATAGTTATGAAACTCTTGGTGTCTCTAAATATCAGAAAACATTTCCTAATCATCCCATTGATTTTAGTTTGTGAAGAGCAGGAGAGTGTTTCTTGGGACAAAAGTAAACTACAGGAAGTGCCTCTGTGGCTCAAGTGGTAGAGTGCTTGCCTTGAGCTGAAGAATTAAGGGGCAACACGCAGGCCCAGAGTTCATGCCCCACGACTGACCCCCCAAAAAAGTGAACTACATTTTCTTTGTGTTTCGTTCCCTTCCAAAATATTCATTGCCCCTTTCTGTAAGAACAAACGAAGCCAAGAGCCAATAGCTCACATCTGTAGTCCTAGTTAACTCAAGAAGCTGAGATCTGAAGATCATGGTTCAAAGCCAGCCTGGGCAGAAAAATCCCCATGAGACTCATATCTCCAATTAACCACCAGAAAACCAGAACTGGCATTGTGGCTCAAAGAGGTGGAAGTATATGGATCATGGAATCCTAGCTATTCAGGAGGCTGAGATCTGCAGATAACTGTTTGAAGCCAACTGGGACAGGAGGGTCAATGAGACTCTTATCTACAATTAACCACCAAAAAGCTAACAGTGAAACTGTGGCTTAAGTGGTAGAGCATTAGCCTTGAACACAAAATCTCAGGAACAGTGCCTAGGTCCCAAGTTCAAACCCAAGGACTGGCACAAACATAAAGGAGGGGGGATGGGAGTAGAGAACTAACATTTGGCAAACTACTCACATTCTTCTAGTGCACTCTGATATTGGGTAGCCGTTACTCATGGATTCATCATCAAGTTAGCAAGGCTTCTAGGGCCCCTGATTGCCCAGATCCATTTACTTAATTTTTGTTGGTGAATTTGTATTCTTTCGATAAAAAGCCTCTTCTAAATTCCACTAGTTTCAGAATTCACAATTCCTGCTTGAATTCCTGATCTGGACCTCACTTGCAAAGAAAGCTGAACTTGAATCAGATTATTAGATGACAATGGATTTTATTCTGTACATTATTTTCAGGGCATTTTTATTTTAGTAATGATCTTTTGAGAAACTACAACGTTCAATATGCAAAAAATAAATTCTCCAGAGGAAATGCTGATAATATGCCAAACAGTAGAAAAGCAGAGGCCCTAAGTTGCACACTTCCACTCAAAGAGGGTTGGCAGTAGATCTTCTGCCTTCTTGTGAGACTGACCATGTACCCACAAATTCAGAACTTATACAAGAAGTTCATTAACATTGAGCTATTTGTATCTGCTAGCTCCTCTTCCATTTTAGAAAATATTAAGGAAGCAATATAGAGACAATGTTTGCCTGAAGTCAACTATGATTTCCTTAGAAAAGAAAGTAGAAGCCATTCCTAGCAGTATAAAATTATCTTGATAAAAGAGTGGCCCGTGCTCTGAATATATGTCTTGGCCTACTAAGGCACACTGACATTAATTCAGACAACTGAAACACACCACTTCATAAGTCAAACTCTTAATTTGTCCTTGAAAAGTGACTAGAGGGAAGAAGATGGTAACATCTGTAAATTCTTGTAGGGAGAACTAGTTCCAGGCCTATTAGTATGAGTGATAGAAATAAGATTTTATATAGTGCACTTTAATATAAATATAGAATTTCCTTAGTGTTTGAAAAATGCTATCACCAAGAACTAAATGCTGAAAGAACATTTGAAAACTGAAAATAATGTGTTGTAATACTTCACAGACAGAAATTTGTTAGAATTTGAACAGAATGTAATGTGGTAACTCACTTCATTTCATTCAGAATTTGATTTAAACTCATATTCATACTGTAAGAAAGCATGCAATATGATATGGTGACCAGGATGCCCAAAAAATATCTATACTCTGAGTGCCATTCTAGCATGTTAATATGATATTTGCTGAACTGGTGTAGATCTAACCAGGCCAGTCTTACTTATATTATAGATGTGCCTTATCACCTTACAGACCTTAACAAATTAAATTACATCCTCTTTGTTCTGCTTATGCTAAAACACATTTCCACTTTTCTATATTCGAAAATAACATGACTGCACACTTAAGAGAGCTTAGATTTTAAATTTTATTTCCTTACAGGTGAAAATTTCCCAACTCTGCTTCGTAGAGCACTAACAACTGTCAAACCCACCCAATCACACCCAGCCAAACATTTAGAGTTAATGATTGTGATTTGAATGTGCCCCCTCCCGTTTTATGTTTTCAAATGTAATATTCTCTGAGATATCAAGAAGATGAATACTTTAACTGTGGTATATAGAGGTAGGGTCTTAACAATGTGATTAGAATTAAGGTTATGAAATTGGAGCCCATATAATTTAATAGTGTCTTTACAAAAAGAAACACCAAAAGAGGCACACACTTGTGCACCATGTCTCTTCTCATGTAATGTCTTAGGGATTTAGCCTTTAATACTGTCACCAATATAAATCCTTGAATCTCCAGAAAGGCAATCTAAACAAACATCTTTTCTTTAAAAAAATAAAAATTAAAAGTTACCAGCTTCAGGCATGTCATTATAATAATGAAGAATAGATGAATATAATGATCAAATAAGGAAAGAAAACATAATCTATCCCCATGTAGAAGTCACATTTCATGTTACCATATGAATATTACAACAATACATTCAGTAAGGAATTCTATTTAGTTTCATTATACATAGGTCTCCTTGCTCTAAAGTCACACAATCATTTTTTCTAATTTTTCCCTCAGTATTGAAATGGTTTGATTACTCATCCCTTGTCACAACATATTATAACTGAGGTGCAGATATGTTCCTATCTCCTCCTCTAGCCCTGTGGAGCTCACTTGAGACTTCCTCAGTTTCTACATCAGGAGAGAAGGATCTAAGTAATGATCATTCATTTACATAGGATCTCCCTATGTGTAGCTTTACATGCCCGCATGATAGCTGGATACAGTTGTTTGAACAGCCTGTATCAGAAAAACAGATTATTTCTCTCTGGGATGGAAAACCCATGGGAGAGAGTTTAAGAAAAGATAAGGTGTTTAATTGACACTAGAAAATCTATCAAAGAATATAGGTTTGAAAATTATGGGTAGATCAGGAGATAGATATTACAGTCTCAATACTCATTTTCCTGCTTCTTATTGTATAACCAAATCAGATTTTAAATTTTAATTTTGGAATAGTTTGATACAAATATTGAGATATCTTGGGATTAAGACCCAAGTCTACACACAATTCGTATTTCATGCACACGTTATACACAGAATCTGGAGGTAATTTTATACAATATTCTTAATTTGACCATGAAAAAAAATCATGCCATGGGATTTCTCATTTGTGTCATGTTGATACTCAAAAAGTTTCAGACTTTGAAGCAATTTGAATTTGTAATTTTCAGAATAAAGATGTTCAACCCATACTTGTGTGTACTTTCCTAAATGTTTTAACACTGCATAATTTTATTTGGCTTTCCAACCCTGCTCTTTTCAATGTATTTTTCTCTTAGGAAATACCTTCCTTCAGCTCAAAACACACAATACTCAACATTTACCACTTTCCATTTTCCAATAACCATCTAAACCAGGCATCCCATCTCCATCTTCCACAATAAACCTTAAGAGGAAAATAGAATGAGGGGGGCCAACGTATTATATCATACTAGTACCATTTTGGTAACAGCCCTCTAAAATTACAGGTTTAGATTTGGAAAGGGGAGTCCTCAGTACCACTTTTGAGAATTAGACCAAAAAAGTTAATGAAGTAACAATGTAGTATTGTCAAGCTCTAAGCCAGAGGTTCCCATTTTGAGTACCAGACATGTCCAAGGATATAACCAGTTCTTGCCAAGAGCTTGCTAACCAATTTTAAAATTCATATGTTAAATGAATGACATATGCTACCATTTTTAATTTATTCAGGAGCATTTATAGGCACTCTCCACCCCAGTTTTTATCCCCTCTGTGTAGCGCTGCTGATCAAACATAGGACCTACCACATGTTCATCAAGTGTTTAACTACTGAGGTCCTTTTATGATTATGACTAGAAGGCAAACCTGCAATGCTAAATTGGTATAAACTATTATACATTACAACAGAAAATGTGAAAGGAACAGCTACTTTCTTGGAGTCAAGGAGGAGGGCAGGGCCAGTAAGTTACAAGAAGTATTTTGATTTAGATATGAGAAATCTTAATCTTAGAAATGTTAAAATTTACTTTAAATCATTTTTGATAATGGTAAAAAGTCAACTATGAAACTATATAACAAATTAATTATCTAAGAGTCTTGTAGCTAATTTATTATGTAAAATGTGATAAAAATGCACTTGTTTTAGTACAATGAAAAAGATAAGAAGTGAAATGTAATTTTGTTTTAAAGAAACTGAAGACATAGGAATCCTTTTAATGCATGGTAAAAAGTGTTGAAAGCTTTCTATGTTTGAATAATCAAAAATCACTTCAACGAACAAATGTATTCAAGTTACTATGACAACTCAAATGATAACTTTGCAATATAGGCAGCCAAAATCGATAGATTTTTCCAAGTTATATCTTTGAAGTGTTGTTTATCCCTACAAACATCATTCATATTAAATTACTAGTTAATTCATGTTAGTGCTTGAGAACTCTACTTTTCTGATAATCTTACTGATTATGTCCAAAGGTTTTTTTATTAATCAAGTCTCTTATGAATTATAATACATTTTTTGCATGGTGCCAACCACAATTTCAACAACAAACTCTTAGGTAGAAATTTATAGATGTTGTATTGTAAATTTCTATTTCAAATTTTGTTCCCTTGAAGGGTGCTGGTGGCTCACACCTATAATCATAGTTACGCAGGAGGCTGAGATCTGATAATCGCGGTTCAAAGTCAGCCTAGGCAGAAAAGTCTGTGACTCTTAGCTCCAATAAACCACCAGAAAACCATAAGTGGTGCTGTGTCTCAAGTGGTAGAGCGCTAGCCTTGAGCTAAAGAGCTCAGGAACATTGCCCAGGCCCAGAGTTCAAGCCCCACATATGACCAAAAACAAAAAAAACTTGTTCCCTTTTTAATAAGCCTGATTTTCCTCTAATGAAAAAGGGAAAAGAAAATAATATATTGCTCTGAATATACAAGGTGAGTAAACAAGGAAATAAAATAGTAGAAGTGAGTAATGCAAAAGCGTAGACAAACTGAAGATTAAATCACAGTAAATGAAAGGTCATTTAACTCCACAGTTACACACACATGCACACTTCAATGTGGCAAAAAGGAAGAGAGACCAAAAGCTGAAAGGACCTTAAGTATGAGTTAAGATATTTTTAAAGAACATATATAGGAGCTGGGAAGGTGGCTCAGTGGTAGAGTGCTTGCCTTGCATGCATGAGCCCCTGGGTTCGATAAGCAGGAAAAAAAAATCCAGAAGAGGTGCTGTGGCTCAAGTGGTAGAGCACTAGCCTTGAACTGAACAGCTGAGTGACAGTGCCCAGGTCCCAAGACTGACCAAAAAGAAAAAAAAGAACATAAATGAAATAAATACATATTATAGTTATCATTGTACATAAGGTTTAAAAGATGCAACATATCTTCCTAGAATGTACTTTCATTTTGCTTGAAATCAAAATTATAAATCTATTTCATCATTACATGCTTTAGATTCACGTAAAAATCCTAGCTTCTGTAAAAACCATTTTAAACAGATATTCCTCTAGACAGCAATCCAGTTATTTTTCTCCTAGCTGTGTGTTTCCCTTCCTAACTACTGAACCTTCAGTGTTAAAGAGAATTCTGGCCAAAAGAAAAATCATTTATGAAGAAAGAAAACCAACTGGTTTTGTACAATATAAAGGTTAAAGTACTTCTACAAAACAATCCCTCTAGAAGCTTTGTAAACAATACTTTTCTCCAAAATTTTATGACAGCTGGTACAGCATGAAACCATATGCCTTTTTATATCTCCTAAATAAAAATGACTAATTTGACTTATTAGCACTGATTCTCTAGAGACAGAGCTGAGAGAGTTCTTGCAGATTTATCTGGTTCTTATTATTTAACAACGTCTGCTTTTACACCAGGAACGATTATGCTAGCCATCTGTTTGCAAATATTTGTAAAGAAAATTACAAACTTTACCTTTATGTACTTCAGATATCTTTTAAAAGTAAATTATCAGGGTGAGTTACATCACAAAGCTCTTTAGAGATATGTGGTATTACATATAAGAGAGAAAGAGAGCAAATGATATCTCCAGAGTAGCTTTCAAATAATAAAACCACCCAACATTTGAGTTAAGAGAATACCCAGAGATCTCTACTATCCAAGTCTCTCATTTTAGATCTAAAGTTATAAGACTCAAAGAGGGCAAACAACTTGACCATGTTTATGAAACCATTTACCAATAGGGACAAAACTAGAAGCCAAGTTTTCTGACAAGATGTCCTTGTTACTTGCATTAACTCTGCCCCCCCACACCACCAACAGCCCCTTCTATGTACAGACTCATCTGCATTACTCTAGCAATTATGCATTACTGTAGACAACAACTCAAGTTTTAAATTGAGACAAAGTTCATTAATAAACTGAGCTCAAGTCTGTAATCCTAGCTATTCAGGAGGTAGAGGTCTGGGTAAGGTGGTTCTAAGACAGCCAGAGCAGAAAAATCAATGAGCCTCATCTCCGATAAACTAATTTGAAAAAACTGGAAGTGGCACTGTGGCTAAAGTGGTAGAGTGATAGTCTTGAGCAAAGAAGCTCAGGGCCAGTGCCAAGGACTTGAGTTTAAGCCAAAGGATTCTCTCTCTCTCTCTCTCTTTCTCTCTCTCTCTCTCTCTCTCTCTCTCTCACACACACACACACACACACATACACACACACACACACACACAAATACACAAAACTGAAGATGCTATCTTACATAACAAAAAAGAGTAGCCTCCATCAGGAGTGTCTTTTTACAAGATAATTCAAACTAGATGTAGGCTACAGAATGGACCCAGACTATAATAAGAATCTAGTATTAATTCTGTTCATCCAACTGTTTGGGCCTCTTACTTGTTCTAGTGAGGGACAAAATATATCACGAGAATGTACCCCAAAATGCTTAAAAGCCAATGTGGGATGGTCCTCCGGGCTGTTTTCTGGCATCCCAACTCCAGGTGCAGTCCTGGCGTGTCAGGACTTTTCACTCAATAAAATGTTTTACATTTTCAAAACAAAAAGAAAAGAAAAGAAAGAATATGTTAGATTTAATCTATTAAAGGGTTTGATTTACATTGTAATTTAGGGAATGGTCTAAGGAAATAGACGTTTCCACAAAATAGGATGCCATCAGAGAGTGGGGACAACCAATGACTGGTGGTACATACCTAGAATCCCAGCATTTTGGAAGCTAAAGCAGAAAGACTGCATGTTGGAAGCCAGCCCAAGCTACCTCATGAGTTTAAGGCTTGTCTAGGACACATAGTGAGACCTTGTCTCAAAAAAAGTGTGCCCAAGTCTGTGACTGGGTATCTCAATCAGATATCTATATAAAGAGGGTTGATTCAGTTAAAGCTAAAATTTGTAAATAAGTAATTTTCTTCGATTCGGGGGGTTGGTGAGAAATTGGATGCTTGAAACTCTATGGGATGCAGTTACCTTACTTTTGCTTCATCCAATCATGGTCTCAGTATGACTTTGTCTAGTGTTGGTGTTCTATGATCTTCTTTAGGAAAATAAGGAAGGTTAATTATACATGATAGCTCAGCACACAGTGGCATGAATAAGAACTAATTTTGATCATCAGACCAGTTCCTGGATGAGAACATGATTCTTTTTATCATTTCTCAATGTGTATTCATTGTACAGGACAGGTGAACAGATATATGATTCCTAGGTGCCAATCTTGCTTAGCTTTCAACTGGAATACCTCCGTCACTACAAAGAAAACTTGGAAATCCTCCTTTATGAAATCAAACAGCAGATCAAAGCAGTACAGAGCAGCATTTATTATCTACTCATGGTATAGTAACTGTAAATTGGAAAGCAAGATGAATTTGACACCTGAAAGAATTAGATTTAAATCCTGTCACTACTTCTTGATAGCTGTGTAACTTGATGGATATCTGACTTTGACATTCTTAAAGCTATTGGTGTTTGCAGAAGATAATTCAATTTCTCTTAAGAAATGCACACTTAGATCCATTTTAAAATGTTTTTTTCTCCATTTTTAGTCCTAATGAACATTTCTTTTTAAAAGTTTTTCTGGTTGTAATGAAGGACCATTTGCCACTGCAAATATATCATGGACCTTTATGTCCCATTTTAGCTTAAAACACAGAGTAGTTAGATTAACCTTTTAAGCATAGTAAAATGTTGCCTTTGCTTCAGGTTCACACTGAAAGAATTCCTGACTGTCAAAAGAACATGCACAAATGGAGGTATATAGGGTGAACAAACGCAGTCATTCTATTCAATGTACACTACATAAATATTCAACTATGTAACTTGAGGGTAGAGGTAGGAGGGGGGAAGTGGAGAACAATGGACATGGTGTTGTTGATCAAGATAAATTATACTCATATCTTGACTTCTGAAATTGAAACCCCTTTGTGCAACTATATAATAAAAATAAAAATACAAAAATTGTAATAGTTGATAGGGAAAAGTTTACCAGGTAGGAAGAAAGACATAAACAAAGACTGGGATTAGCAATTGTGTGTGGGAAAGTCAAAAGATAAAATGTTCAAATTTATCGACCTTATTCTAAGACACTGTTCCTACAAATAACATACATTTAAAAAGCCTTAACAGATGAAACTTACCGTTAAATTCTACACTTCAAAGTGCCTATGGCCTACAAAGTTCACCTCTAGATAAGAACTAATTTTCTAACCTGATAGAAGAACAAAAGGAAAAGAGGAAGAAAGAAAGGAGGGAGGGAGGGAGGGAGGGAAAAAGGAAGGAAATACTGGAATTTGATATCAGAGTTTCACACTTATCAGGAAGATTCTGTACCACTTCAGTCATACCTTCAGTCCTTTTAGCTCTGGATGTTTTTAAATAGGATCTTGATTTGTTGCTAGGGCCATCTGAACCATGATCTTATTTATATTTCCATTCATAGCTGGCACATATTACCATACCCAGCTTTTTAGATTGACTTGGTACCTCAAGAACATTTTTCCCTGGGTTAGCCTGAAACCACAGTCCTCATGATCTCAGCTTTCCAAGTGGCTAGGAGTATGGGTAGGGAGACACTACACTTGGTTCAAGTTCTAAGAATTTTTAAACCATTTTTACAGAAGTTAAGGAAGGAGCATCTAGCCAGATAGTAAGAAGGAGATGGCATTTCCAACCACCATTACTTGGACAAAGAAGTAATCACTGACCTCTTGGTCATTTGGATAACTTGATGCTGCAAAGAAAATTTAAAATTTCACAAACATTTCCTGGTATTTTTTACTTAGAGTCTTGTTTAACTTTTTTAAAAGATTACAGTTTCTAATCACTACTAGAGATTCTTCTCCTATCATCAAACCTAAGTTGTCCAACCACCATTTGAGAGAGGAACCTAGACAATAGAAAAAGCCAATTTTGAGCAGAAAATGCAGTTAACATTACAAGTTCATGTTCCTGAGATGAACATATCAATATACCATGAAAGGCATGGATCTGGAGCAGAGTTTGAGAAATTCTATAAAATGAGGGAATTGGAGTTGCTCTGTGAGGACTAGTGTGCCAGTCACACTATTTTACTAAATAACTACTTCAATGAAATATAAATTAGGAGACAAAACAAATGTCAAAAAGATGTCAAGATTCTAGAAGCAAGTGTTGACTATCCCAGAACACAAAGTCACATATGTGATTATTTCCTAGGTCTACATACCTTCCCTATAATTCGTTCTAGTCTCCTCACAAATCCCTTCATAAAGAAACAGAATGGATAAATCAATGTAATAAATCATTGTAAGGAATACTGTATTATTCAGCTCTATGTTATGTGGTACTTTATTGAAGACATAACTGTCCACATAAAAAATAGGATACAAAACATGATATTGCCTAACTCAGCTCCATGGTAATAGCAGATTTAACACAAATGACCAGAACATGCTACAGATTCCTGGCCAATTCTGTTCCCATCCTTTGAATTGTATGTTTAGCAGGAGCCAGTTGTAATTATTCACAAGCATGTTCATGCTAACTATACTTTATATTCTACATAAAATTACATAGAGAGAGGGAAAAAGAAGGGATTCATTTCCACAAAAATTATTCTGTAATTCAGTAAAGGCAAGTTACAAGAAGGAAAGGGGACAATCAAATTAAATGTAATTAAAAGAACTATGAAAGATTGATTAGGAGAGGCTGTTATAGACATGGAAAACAACTGTATATATAAATTTTATAACAAATTCTGTTAAAACCTGGAAATTGAAATCATAAAAGATGCATCATATTATGAGTTTGGAGAAATACAAAACCAAATGTTGCACAGACTCACAAGAACCAATTATTATTTTTTAGTAATTTTCAGAGCCTGTTTCTAAGCACTGCCATTTAAAAATTACAAACTTAAATAAGTTACATATATATCAGTTTCTATATGTACATACACAAATACATATATCATATATTTATTATATTAGCAGTACTGGCATTTGAACTCATGACCTCACACTTGCTAGGTGGTCACTTTACTGTTGAACAATGCCTCAATCATTTTTATGCACTGATAGGGTCTCTATTTCTGCCAGTGTAAGTACCTGAACCATGATATGCATATTTACACTTTCCATGAAGCTAAGATGACATGAGTGTGCCACTACACCCAGCTACTGATTAAAAAATGTTTTCTACAATTTATAGTCACCTATGTTCTTGAGGTTATTAAAATTTATTGTATGTGTATAGCAGAACTATCTTGGTACATTGGTACTTATAAACAGCTGTGATGAGTATGTTAATCAGTTTTTTACCACTGTAACAAAACACCTGAGAAACAACTTAAAAGAAGAAAGATTTTATTTTAGGTTGCGGTTTCAAAGTTTTTATTCCAAGGTCAGCAAGCTCCATTGGTTTTGGCCTGAAACAAGGCAGAAGAACATGGTGCTCATAAAAGCTAATCATCTCATGGAAGCCAAGAAGTAGAGAAACAGGAAGGAGTCAGGAAGAAGACATACTCTTCAAAAGTATGTCTCCATTGCCCTACTTCCTCCAACCAACACCTGTTTGACACTCCATTCAGTGTGATCTGATCAATGTGTTAACACATTGATGGGGTTAATTCTCTCACACAATCCAATCACCTCTGCATAGCACCACTTGCCAGGGACTCAGATTTCAATGTGTGAGCTTTTTGGGGAGAAACTTCAAACTCAAACCATACTAGTGGTAGTATTTATATCATGTCAATTATGAAACACACAATTTAGATCATTTATTTTAGTAATTGGCTGTTAAACATTGAACATTCATTAAAACACCACAAACACAAGGTAGTCAAGACAATGAGGCCATATGAAAGAAAAAATTAAATACTATATCAAAAGGCTATCTAATACAAGTATGTATTCATGAGTTTTATATTAAATTAGCAGAAATAAGAATATGTATATATTTCATTATTCTCTATTTTTTCAATTAGTATAAAACTCTTGGTTCTAATTCATATGAGGGATCTTATAGAAAGAGTAAAAAACAGTAGAATAATCTTTTTTTTTCCAGTGCCAGGGACTGAACTCAGAATCTTTTTTGTTGGCCTGCGACCTAGAATAAATTGTTATAATCATTGGGAAAACAGTAGACTCAGAAACCATAGCAATTATTTTTAAATCTTTTGTGGCTTACTGGTAGATCTGCCTAGGAAAAATAGTCCCTTTTCCCTTTGTTTTCTCTCCATGTGAAACAGCATATAGATCCAATCTCCCTTGGTCTCTCTCCATACAAAACTACATGTGGCTTTCCCTAGAAGTCCCCACCCAGCACCCATAACCCTGGTAACTGAGGCACCTGGGGGAAGTAGGAGATCTCTCAGGCTCTGAGATCACGTCCTCATCCTCCCATGCCACTTCCTCACACACTGGGGCCCCATCTCCTCCTCATCTTTTCTTATATAATCTCTCTCTGCTATTAGTTTCCTCTCTGCACATCTACATCTGGTGCAGGCTGGTAGTTTGTTTGGTTCTTCCAATAAACTCTCTTCTGCCTGACCCTTGTGGTGGTCTCCTTTCAGCAATTCTTACATCTATCTTGCAGACTTTTTACCTTGTGTTCTCTATACCTGTTTCTATTTCTGTTTCTGTCCCTACCTCTGTCTCTGTATCTCTCTCACACACACATATACACACACTTTTAAAACCAAAATGGCATTATAAGGTGCTTATTTTTTTCACAAGAAACTCAAAATATGGGTATTTTTACATTATTTTCTTATTTACAATTCCATATTTTAAAATTCCATTTAAAAAAAAGATAAACATAAAGTAGTTTGTCTCTCATTATTTCCCATTGAGCTAATTCTGTGAATGCTAGCTAGCCTGTGACCCACCTGAAGCAAAAAGTGAAATGAAGTGTCACTCTATGATTACAAAGCTTAATACGTAGGAAGGACTACAAAGTTCTACTTTTGTGTTTTTGGAAACCCTGAGCCAGCTACTCTGTTAGAAAAACTGTAGCCAGAAAGAGGCCTTAAACTTCCATAAAGCAAAGAATGGAGCAATCTTTCAATTGTCCTACCTGAAAATATCTCCAGCCATGTCCACCAAATATGTGAATAAAGCCACCTTGGACTCTGAGCCAGTTAAGTTCTTAGATGACTCCTATCCCAGCCAACTTTATGTACAGCAGAGAAACTAAGTTATCATACTAACTTTTGGCAGTACGTTAATCAATAGTAAATAAGACAACAGGTATCACTTATAAAGTGTGGGAAAATAATATTATCTTTAAGCCCATTATACCTATGTGTGTACTTTTGCATATGCACATACAAAGACACATGACTTATTTCCTGCTTGAATAGATAACTGCTATTGTGTCCAGTATCACTCTGTTCTATACGATATGCACCTACTTTAACAACTCAGATTCAGTCTGTGAAGAGGAAAAAGAAATCGTTGACATCATAAATTATTTATAGAATATAAATCTAAAATCCACACAGACTAATACAGATACTCCTTTTCATATAAGGAAACAGAGCCCCAAAAAGAGTAAGTAACTAGTTCAAGGTTAGCAAAGTCACAGTAGTTGTTGGTAGCTGAGTTAGCATTTGGTTCCCAGGTCAATCCCTTCCTATATATTACATTGTCTACTAAAAATACGCCAGCTTGTTTCAGACAACAGTGAAACTGAAAAATACTTATCTATCACAAGACAGATTCAGTCTATACTTGACTAAAACCTACAAGAAGCATAAATCTTACCAAAAAAGCCTGGTCTTCAGGGATTTCTACTCTGATAGATTTGAGCAGGCCAGAGAAATTCAGATGTGTTGCAAGAATCTATGGATAAGCAGTGAAAATATTATAGCTTGGAGTGGAGGCCACATGACATAGAATCTACTTGCTTATCCACCCAGCACTAGTCATTTAAATTTATGAGCCAGCCATTCCCATGTGAACACAACTGGAGATGGCATAAAGGAAACCAAAAACTGAGAGTGTTAGAAAAGAGTGGCAAAAGAGAAAGGAAAAAATAAGAAAATTGAAATAACAAAAAATACATACAGTGAATATTCCTACTTCTTCCTGTCCTCTGGGCCATGAAACACCAAAGAAACACATCTAAGGAAAAGCAGTTGATTCATTGGCAGCTAACCCATGAACCATAACACACCAAGACAGTTCTTTCATCTTACAGCCTCCTCAGACTAACCTAGTAAGGCACTACAGAGGTAGAAGATACCTAATTTCAACTTTCTCTCTGCTTTTCTTCCCATGGGTAATACCACATATTAATGTATTAAATAAGAAATATTCTCTTAGAGTACTGAACTATAGAAAAAAGCCATTCCAATTTTATAGTCTTTCTGTACTGAGGAGAGTACTAATTTTGCCTATGAATCTAGGAAGATCAAACAAGTCATTGGTTAGTAAGAATTCTTTCATTTTTTTCCTCAAAATAAAATTGTCAGCACAATAATTCATCTCTACAGTCACAGGAAAGGTGATAAGGTCAGCTGTGCCAAAGGCAGAGCATTTATAGGATGTTTAGAATTGCAAAAGGCTCTGGTTTCTAAAATCCATCAAAGATGAATATCCACATGACATACACCTGCATACCTGGTGCCAAAGTACTGGTTCCATTCTGGTAAGATTTCCTTGAGCCAAGGACATTGAAAGTACAGTTTCTAAAAGAAAACTGGGAAATAGTACAGTCCCTAAAATAGAGAAATTCAAGTTAGCTGCATTAATTTTCTCAGGGTCTGCTAAATTAACCTACACTGCCAGGCACCGTTAGCTCACACCTATATTCTTAGCTACACACAAGGCTGATATCTGAGGATTTCAATTCAAGGCCAGCCAGGACAAGAAAATCTGTGAGACTTTTATATCCAATTAACCACCAGAAAACCTGAAGTGGTGCTTTATCTCAAAGTGTTAGTGCTAGCATTGCACACAACAGCTCAGAGACAACACCCAGGCCCTGAGTTCAAGCTCTGCAACTGATAAAAAAATGCTACCCCACAATTACCACAAATAGCATGGCCTTATCAGTCAGCTAACAAGGAAATTCTAAACTTCTTTGGTGACATTCTGGTCATCATATGGAAGGTATGAACCTACTTTTCTTGACCTTTGTGTCTTTTCTGAATCTGAAGCAAGGCACTGTAGATGGTACTTAAGTCAGACGTTTTTCAAATTCCTAGAGGAAATCTCTCCATAATCTTACTGGCTTGTGCTTGGTCCTATTGGATGGAAGCTGAAGCTAGCCTAAGAACTTAAAGAATGTGTACTAAAGGGGACTGAAACTCACATTTTCTAGCTTTGTCCAGAAAAGAAAAACAATTTTATTGCCAATGTAAAAGTATTCTTTGTATTTGCTTCACAGGTTGTTTATCTCATTTCAGTTGAGATACTTGAGTTTCTTATTTTCCATTAAAAAAAAAAGTTTTCTGAGAACCTGCTGAGTAACACTTGAAAACTGCCCAGTTTTCATGTGTCAAATCCTCTTTCATGCATATAAACTAGCATAGAAACAACAACAAAAACAATTTTTTCTTCAAGAAAGAAGCAATTTCCCACAAACAAAAAGTAATCAAGACTGAAAATTTGCTGAATGGAATATATGTGAAAGAGAATATATATTTTTAATTCATAGTATTTGTAGATGCTGTAGGGGGAGCAATTATGGAAACTTTCACTGTCTGTCAGATTTTCACCTTTGAAAGGAGCAATTTAAAGTAATCAAAGGCTTTACATTTCTAGTTGACTCAGTTTCTCCTTTCAGAAAAGAACATAACTTTTCCTTAACCTAGAGCAAGATTTTAATCATAAAATGACAGAATTGGAAGAGCCATTCAAGCATTTGACTATAGGAAAAAACTTTATAAATCGTCTCTCTAAATTCTGCTTTAAAATCATTTGGGAGGACTGGTGGAAGGTAGGTTGTCTAGCTCAGAACATTTCCCTAGAATATATGAGCCCCTGTGTTCAATCCTCAGCACCACAAAAAATAATTGTTTCATGATTACTTCAAGGAACTCCCATAATGTTAGGGGAATTTCAATGACAACTCCAGAAGTACAGAAATGTTATTTATACATAGAACAAGTATGGCAAGAAATAAACTAATACAAAGTCTTGTGATGTGCTCTAGTGCTGACCTGCAGGCTGCATTTATGAGAAAGGGCAATGATGTATATATTGGAGTCATAAAAAATGTTTCCATCATCAAAAGCTTCAGGGTACACACAGTCCAAAACACAAAAGTGTGAAGAAAGAAACAAGTTTAAAAGAAATGTGTAACAATTCTAAGCCTAAAAGCACTCCTTATACATGGTCAGAGAAATGCAGGAGACAACACTCCCTTTGGTCTGTCAGCATTTTTCAGTCATAGGGTTAGGACACAGTATTCAGTGTCACACATAATTTGGGGTCTGAGATGCAACCAATATATTTTAATATTTTAAAACAAATTTTCCAAAAATTTTGATCCAATTACAGTAATCCTTACTCCATTATATACTTTTATTTGTAATTATTTTATTAGCATATGTTTGTACAAGGTCATGGTTTCATTTTTGACATTTTTTTCTTTTTCTTTCTTTCTTTTTTTGTCTTTTTTTTTCTTTTGCCAGGCTTGGGGCTTGAACTCTGGGCCTGGGCACTGTCCCTGAGCTTCTTTTTGTTCAAGGCTATTACTCTACCACTTGAGGCACAGTGCCACTTCTGGATTTATGTGGTACTGAGGAATTGAACTCAGGGCTTCATGCATGCTAGGCAAGCACTCTACCACTAAGCTGCATTCCCAGCCCCATTTTTGACATTTCTGTTCTCCTATGATATTCTGCTCAAATTCATCTAACACTCTCTTATCCCCCATGCCCATCTAACACAATGTCAACAGGTTTCATTAATCTATTTTCATATATGTAAATAATCTACTTATACCATATTCATCATCATTCATCCTCTCCATTCACTCTTTCTTCTCCAGTAATAACCAATTCTCTACACACACACACACACACACACACACACACACAGCTTTTATTTTCCCATCATTCACCTTTTTTTTGTACCTACTCACCTGTATTTGAATATGCTTTCCTGAGTAGAAGAGAAAAGTTGAGCAAGGTTACTACTTGTTGCCAAAGACAATCCTCTTACCCAGTGAATTTATTAATTCATTTATTGAAAAGCTTTGTAAGTTTCTAGAATGTTTCAGACATTTGGACAGATGCTATAAATGCAAAGATGATTAAAGCTAAGTTCTTGCCCTTCACAGAGTCCATAAATCTGGTGTTGAAAGTAGACATGTAAAAAAATAAGTGAGATGCAAAGACTTGAATGCTAATACAAATAACTGTGAAATGATGATACAATACTGGAAAGAAAATCTCTTTTGTTTGGATGAGTCAAGAAAGACCCTTTACAATTAGGTTAGCTGGGCTAGGTGTTAAAAGCATTATTGTATGTTTATTCAGACAGAAAGAGATAGAGATTTTATAATCTATTCTTTAGCAATTGAGAAGATATTTCAATTGCTCTTCTTGTTGCCTGTGATTTTTAAGTGGAAGAGGAGCATGAGGAGATTTTGTTTTAGAAAGAAAGCTAATTTTAGAGGTTTAGTGTACACAACTCAGTCAGACAGTGGTTTACTACTAAGAAATGAAAAAGTGGGGAGAAACTAAATTAGATTATCATAAGGAGGATTTTTTTAAAAAAAAGAAACTTGAAGCAGGAATTACATTTAGAGTTTATTATAACAGCAAAGCCCTTCCCCAGTCCCCAAAAACTATAATTCCAAGACTTAGGAAGCTAAGGCAGGAGGATCATGAATGCAAGGCCAGCCTGGCAGATGCATAGTGAACCCCAGGCCAATTCAAACTACAGAGGGAGACCCTATTTCAAAAGCTATCCCCCATAGAAAAAACAGAGAGAGAGAGAGAAAAAGAGAGAGAGTCAAGGCAAGACATAATGAGAACTAATGCAATCTATGTCTAGAAAGTAATATTTAAGGGGTATGATAATGAATAGGACTTGATAGACTGGATACAAAAGTTGAGGAAGAGAGAATTTAATCAAAACTGCCTCCAGATCTTTAGCATGGATGATTCAATAGACATTTATGTTAAAGAACCAAAGAAAGAATGCAGATGAAAAAGTAGGTGTCGTGGAGAAAAGGTAATGAGAAAAGAAAAACTGGGAGAGAGCAAGGGAAAGGATGACATTTTAGATTTGAAGTGTCAATGATTCAGTTGGGGAAAGATATGTACAAGCAGATTTCAAAAAATTAATCTAGGTAAGTTAGGTGTAGTGGTTACTGATCTAATCCCAAATAAATGAGAGGTGTGAATAGGAAGATCAGGATTATAGTTTGAGGAAAGCCAAAGAACAAAATTTAAGATCCTATCCTCCAGACAGCACAAGTAAAAAACATACTTACAAATCCAACTTTGGTGGCTCATACTTGTTATCCTGTCTATTCAGGAGGTTGAGATCTGAGGACTGTGGTTTGAAGCCAGCCTGAGCAAGAAAGTCTGCAAGACTCTTATCTCCATTAAACTATTTAGAAAAAGCCAGAAGTGGCACTGTGGCTCAAGTAGTAGAGCACTAGCCTTGAGTAAAAGAAGCTAGCTCATGGACAGTAACTGGGCCTAGAGTTCAAGCCAGACTGGCAGAGAGGGGTGGGGGAGGGGAGGGAGGGAAGGAAAGAGGGGGGAAGGCAGGAAGAAGGAAGGAAGGAAAGAAAAGAGAGAGAGAGAGAAAGAAAGAAAGAAAGAAAGAAAGAAAGAAAGAAAGAAAGAAAGAAAGAAAGAAAGAAAGAAA
>NW_012267394.1:1978469-1984666 GCF_000151885.1 Dipodomys ordii | reverse complement strand
AGAGAGAGAGAGAAAGAAAGAAAGAAAGAAAGAAAGAAAGAAAGAAAGAAAGAAAGAAAGAAAGAAAGAAAGAAAGAAAGAAAGAAAGAAAGAAAAAAGGTTTTAAAACCTAAAATATTATGGAACTGTCCAATTCCCACAGAAATAATTGTTTATCCAACCATAACTATCCTGGAAGGCTGGAAAATTATCAATATGCTAATGGAAGGGGGTGCTGCAGGAGAGAAGTTGTAAGTAGATTTGTGCTGACCTTTGTATTGCTTCTAATTTTCTATGGTGAGTTTCAATTTTTTTCATTCTCTAGTGTTAGCTTTCATATTTTAAAAATAAGTCAGCCCCATTATACTTTTAAGGTCACCTTAAAATATCATTATTACTGATTGTGGTGGAAGATAAAGAAATAAGAGTGAGAAGCACATCTGGCCCTGAAAGGGAGGTTGGAGGACAAATTTTGTTTAGTTGCTACTAAGAATCTTGTAGAAATGGTTACTCCACTGATACTTTCAATGACTTTTTACTTGAGATGCAGAATAATATGAGGGTTAAGAAATACTGACTTTAAAAGCTAGGGTTAAGCCGTGTACCAGTGGCTCACACCTGTAATCATAGCTACTCAGGAGGCTGAATTCTGAATGTCATGGTTCAAAACCAGCCAGGGCAAGAAATACATGAGACTCTTACCTCCAATTAATCACAAAAAATGCCAGGAGTGGAGCTATGCTTCATATGGTAGAATGCTAACCTTGAGCTAAAGGAGCTCGGGGACAGTACCCAGGTCCAGAGTTGAAGCCTCAGGACTGGCAGAAAAAAATAAATAAATAAAAATAAATTTTAAAAGCTAGAGCTGTGGATCAGTTCCACAATACTGCAAAAG
This sequence comes from Dipodomys ordii, assembly GCF_000151885.1. Classification (NCBI taxonomy): domain Eukaryota; kingdom Metazoa; phylum Chordata; class Mammalia; order Rodentia; family Heteromyidae; genus Dipodomys; species Dipodomys ordii. The sequence goes on along the minus strand of NW_012267394.1, from coordinate 1,983,792 downwards.
GTGGGTGGGGATTAGGGAGACAGAGAACACTGATTTAGATCAAGTGCAGTGGTTCATATCTTAATGCAAAGTACTCAGGAGACACAGATTGACAGCATCACAGTTTGAGGCCAGTCGAAGCAAAATGTTAGTGAGATTTCATCTCCATCCATAAGGTGCATATGATAGTGAACACCTGGATTCCCAACTACAAAAGAAGCATAAGCAGAATGGCTATGGTTCAACACAAAACTGTATTAATGATAACTAATGGAAAAAGGGTTACTTCACTTAATATAATTTTTTTCCAAGTCTTTCCATTTCCTAACAAATGGGGCAATGTCATTCTTTCTGATGGAGGCATAGAATTTCATTGTGTATATATACCACATTTTCTTGATCCATTCATCTACTGAGGGCCATCTGGGTTGGTTCATAACTTAGCTATGGTAAATAATGTTGCAATAAACATAGTTGTACTGGTAGCTTTAGTATGGTCTTGTTTGTGATCATTTGGGTAAATGCCCCAAAGTGAGATTGCTGGGTCAGTCCCATGGTTTCCCTTACTTGCATTAACTAGTATATTTCTGAAACAAGCAGAAATGGTCAGATAAATTGATGTTAGGCGAAATGAACCCCAAGATAAGGACTCAAATGTTTTTCTTTCTTGCTGTTGTTTCTAACATATTTATAAGATATTTCTTTGTTGCTTTGTATGTCCCTCCCCCACAGTATAACCCCTGCTTTCACTGTATTTGATGTTGGTATGATTTGTTGAGGGGAAGGGAGAAAACAAATTATGTTTAAATAGGGATACAGGTGGACCCACTGAATGAGATGTACAAGATGTTATGTCGAAAAATGAACTTTACAACTTTGGCACGGGGTGGGGGGGAGAGGCTGAGGGAGGAGGAGCAGGGGATGGAGGGCAGGGATGGTAAGGGGAAACAAAGGAGGAGGCAACAATTCTTGATAAGAAATGTACTCATTACCTTGCTTATATAATTGTAACCCCTCTGTACAGTATTTTCATAATTTAAAAAAAAAGGAAAAAGGGGTGAAAACATAGCTAGCTAAAGTGGTAGAGTAACTGCCGAGCAAATCTGAGGCCCTGAGTTGAAACCACTGACATATTTAAACAGACTTCTTATATTTTTTGGACCTAGTTTTACATACTGCATCTACCACTTGTTAGTCTGGGATGGCAGGTAAATCTTCTGATTCTCACTTTCATCATTAGTAATATTATTATAGCTTTCTTTTGCAAAATAGATATCTCAAACTGATGAATATGAAGAAGTAAAAAACTAGAAACTTGGGTGGGAAGGTAGCTCAGTGGTAGAGCGCTTGCCTTGCATGCCTGAGGCCCTGGGTTCGATTCCTCAGCACCACATAAACAAAAAGAAAAAAGCCGGAAGTGGCGCTGTGGCTCAAGTGGTAGAGCGCTGGCCTTGAGCTGAAGAGCTGAGGGACAGCGCCCAGGCCCAGAGTTCTGGCCCCAGGACGGGACCCAAAAAAAAGAGAAAAAACTAGAAACTTAACTTATCTGTTTAGTGAAACCATTTGAAAGTTATATCTCCATGTTTCCATATCCCCATATGGAAAATTTTTCTGTCCTTGGTCCAGGTTAATAAAAAAAAAAACAGGGCCATAACTAGAAGCTTTCATTTTAGGAATTTAATATCCCAGTAATAAAGAACATGGTCAGAACCCTCTGGCAATTGGTAGATTCACTTGAAAAGAGTAAGATGTTTTTAGATTCCATTAAATTGTATATAATAAAGGCATATATCCTAGAGAATACTAAGTCTACTTGCTGTCTTCACATATGCATTAAGAAAAATGTGTCTTCAAAACTTTTTTAAGGGGGTAGAGATATATTCTATAGATGTCAAGAAAAATTTAGATGAGAACATCAGAATCTATACTGAATATAAGAAACTATATTCATAGACACACAAATGATTTTTCTATTACAAGATTCATTTGCATAGAATACAGTACCACACAAAACAATTTTACCCCCAAATGATGCTGCATTTCTTAATGATTCTAGCCAGTGAAAATGGATGGGAAAAAATGAAAAACAAAAGCATCTTTCTCACAAAAGGCAACAATTGTTTAAACTCCCTGTGCTAACTTTCTAAAGCTTACTCTTTTGGGATAGCTTATCTCTTAGTGTCAAAACAGTATTTTGCAAGTATCATTAAGTGTACACATATCAGTCCCTTACTAAAAAGCAAGTTAAAAACATGAAATGGAAGAACAAAGGGTGAACAAATGAAGCAGACATCAGACACTATTTAGAAAACAAACTATACAACTTGTGGTTGGGGACAGGAGGGAAAAACTGAGAGAGAGAAAGGAAGGGATGACAGAAAGAAATGTACTCATTACCTGACTTACCTAACTATAACCCCTCTGTACATCACTTTTGTAATAGCAATTAAAAATGAAAAAAAAGAAATCCCTGGGCTTAAACACCACAAGGTATATTTCTAAGTCTGAGGTCAGGACAATAGTTCATCTCCTTTTGGTGACAAACATTTGGATATAGTAACAGGTTCTCCACCCATCCGACACCTAAATGGCCAAACTCAGGTACAGATTTCTCCCTGTAACTGATTCATATGTAAATAATGCAGATGATTCCAGATCCTGAAGATGCTAGGATAGAAATTAAGTTCCTTTGGAATTGCAGTAATTTCAGGGAACACAAATTATCATTTAAATGTCTGGTTCAACAACTGCATAATATGATATATAAAGAAAGGTGTAGGAGGAAAAAGGTGGTAGAGACAAGTATTATTTGAACCAATTTTAAAATATATCTCCTTTGAATGACTAATGCAATATTCCAAGGTTGAAATGTGCTATTTCTTAAATGCTTTGCTCTAAAAATGTATTCACAACCTGCACTCAAAATGAAAAGGTGAATATGAGGAATATGTGAAACAGCAACAAATCTTTATTTTAAATATATTGTGCAGGTTTTTAAGAAGCAACCTTAAAGTTAAATGCTAGCTTTTGCATATTCTAGGTAGACTAATAAGTAGGTTTTCATATTCTTTGAAAAAGAAAAGAAAGGGGGGAAATCAGTGGTTTTTCCTCATGAAAGAGGAATCCTGTGGAGAGATATTGAAGTATAATGGCTTGGGCATGGGCTAATGCTTCTGCCAGTTTCTATAATGGTTGATTGACAATTATTTCTTTGTTTTCTGAAGAAAACACCATCACAGTAAACAACCTATGTTCTTTCCTTTTCTTTCCATATATATTTTTATTGTAAAAATACTGTACAGAGGGGTTATAGTTACATGACTAGGGTAATGAGCATTGTTACCTCCTCCTTTGTTTTTCCCCTACTATCCCTTCTCTCCCCACCTCCCAAGCCCCTCCCTCCCCCCACCCCCAAAATGGTAAAGTTCATTTTCAACATTGTGTCTTGTCCAGCTCATTGTTACAATGGTTCAACCTGTATCCTCATTTAAGCATTTTGTTATATCCCTTCCCATCCCCAAATTATAAAAATGTGTATACAAGATGCAGGACACTGGAATCAGATACAGTGAAAACAGGGGTTGTATCATGGGGGAAGGCCATACAAAAGAAACAAGAGAATCACATAGTACATTTAAAGTATGTTAAAAAAAAAACAATAGCAAGAAAGAAAAAAACACTTGTGTCCCTGTGTTGGGGTTCATTTTGCTTAATATCATCTTATCTGGTCATATGTACATAGTTTTTTTACCTTTTTTGCTTGTCCTAGACATGAACTAGCTATTGTAAATAAAGGAAACCATGGGACCTATTTGGGCCTGGTTTACTTCACTTAGTATATTTTTTCCAAGTCTTTCCATTTCCTAACAAATGGGGCAATGTCATTCTTTTTGATGGAGACATAGAATTCCATTTTGTGTGTGTGTGTGTGTGTGTGTGTGTGTGTGTGTGTGTATCACATTTTTTTGATCCATTAACTTACTGAAGGGCATCTGGGTTGGTTCCATATCTTAGCTATGGGGAATAATGCTGTGATAAACATGGTTGTGCTGGTAGCTTTAGTATGATCATGCTCCTGGATTGGGAGGATTAACATCATGAAAATGACAATACTGTCAAAGACTATCTACAAATTCAATTCAATACCTATCAATATTCCAATCTCATTCTTCAATGAAATAGAAGAAGCAATACAAAAATTCCTATGGAATAATAAAAGACCCTGAATAGCAAAAACAATACTTAGCAGAAAAAACAAGACTGGAGGAATATAAATTACAAATTTCAAACTCTACTACAAAGCCATAATAATAAAAACAAATTGGTATTGGCACAAAAACGGACATGAGGACCAATGGAATAGGACTGAAGACCCAGAAATTAACCCACAAACCTATAGCCACCTAATATTTGATAAGGGAGCTAAAAAATTAGAATGGAAGGAAGACTCTTTAGTAAACGGTGCCTGCAAAATTGGATAAACACTTGCAGAAAACTAAAGCTATGTCCATATTTATAACCCTGCAACCCAATCAACTCGAAATGGATCAAAGACCTCGAAATAAACGCAGACACCTTGAAAACATTACAGGAAGGAATAGGAGAAACTCTAGGTCTCGTAGGCACAGGCCAAAATTTTCTTAATAGAGACCCAGAAACACAACAAATAAAAGAAAGGTTGGATAAATGGGATTGCATAAAACTGCAGAGCTTCTGCATGGCAAAGGACATAGCTAGCAAGGTCAATAGAAAGCCCACAGACTAGAAGAATATCTTTACTAGCCATACAATGGAAAAGGGTCTCATATCTAAAATATACTTGGAACTCAAAAAATTAAATCCCCCAACAACATATCTTCAAAGAAACAAATGCCCAATTAATAAGTGGGCTAAAGAGTTAAAGAGAGACTTCTCTAAAGTTGAAATAAGAATGGCCATTAGACATATGAAGAAATGCTCATCTTCTCTAGCTGTAAAAGAAATACAAATCAAGCTAACATTGAGATTCCACCTCACCCCAGTTGGAATGGCTATAAAAAAATCTAGTAACAACAGATGTTAGAGAAACTGTGGCCAAAAGAAAACCTACTGCATTGTTAATGGGGGTGTAACCTTGTTCAACCACTTTGGAAAATAGTATGGAGGTTCCTCAAAAGACTACACATAGAGCTCCCCTATAACCCAGCAATCCCTCTTTGGGTGCATTTACCCAAACGATCACAATCTGTTTATTATTATTATTATTTTGAAAATACTGTACAGAGGGGTTACAATTACATGGGCAAGATAATGAGTACATTTCTTATCAAGCATTGTTGCCTCCTCCTTTGTTTCCCCTTCCCAT
>NW_012267394.1:1968842-1975564 GCF_000151885.1 Dipodomys ordii | reverse complement strand
AAGAAGAAGAAGAAGAAGAAGAAGAAGAAGAAGAAGAAGAAAAGGAAGAAGAAGAAGAAGAAGAGGAGGAGGAGGAGGAAGAGGAGGAAGAAAAGGATCTTCATAGAGAAAATGGTGCCATTTGAGATAGATCTTAAAAGTGAAGGTAAGATAAGTTTGTATTTTCTCTCTGGACCAGAAGTTTCCAAGAACTCACAAATCACAAACAGTTCTTCATGATGTATCATAATGCTATTTGTATTATAGTTTTGTATATGTTAATATACATTTACTATATTATATTATGCCATATGTATTACTATAACATATCCATTAAAATATGAATTATAGCATAAATATGCTTAGAAGTTGTAACATGTTCTTTCCCCTCCCAGTGTACTGTTTTGAACTCATCTCTTCTCTTGGTGGTCTATAGTCTACTCTTTGCTATTGTAGTGGTCTCCATCTCTCTATGACCCAGAAGTACTTCATTGGTATTTTTGATACTTATAACAACTAACTAATTTGAAATTAACAAAAAACCCTTTAATGATACTTTCCTTGAATAATATCTACTGGGTACCTGTAACATACCAGAAACCCTTGCAGGCCCTGAGGTTATAGCAATGAATAAAATAGACAAAAATCTCTTTCCATATGAAGCTTACATACTGAAGTAGGGGAAGAGAGAGAAATAAGTAAGATAATTGTATATTATGATTGTAAGCAGCTCACCGATCTGTAGTTTATTAAAGTGAAAATTATACATATATGTATATTATTGTAAAAATACTGTACAGAGGGGTTACAGTTACATGAGTAAGGTAATGAGTACATTTCCTATCGAGCATTATTACCTCATCCTTTGTTTTCCCCCTACTATCCCTTCCCTCCCACCTACCCAACTCTTCCCTCCCCTGTCACCTGAAGTTATAAAGTTCGTTTTCAACATAGTGTCTTGTAAGTCTCATTGTTACAATGGGTCAACCTGTATCCTTGTCTCAGCATTTTGTTATTTCCCTTCCCCTCCCTAAATTAGAAAAATGTATATACAAGATGCAGGGCACCCAAATAAAATACAGTGACAACAGGGGTTATACCATGGGGAAAGAACATACAAAAGAAACAAAAAAAATCACATAGTACATTAAAAACAACAGCGACAAAGAAAAATCCTCTTGTGTCCCTATCTTCGGTTTCATTTCCCTTAGCATCATCTTATATGGTCTTATGCACATAGCTTTTGACCTTTACTGCTTGTCTAGTAAGATTATCCTAGACATATACTAGTTATTGAAAATAAGGGAAACCATGGGACCTATGTTTCTTTGGGTCTGGCTTACTTTATAAAGTAAAAATTTTTAAAGGCTCTTAAATTAGGAAAATCTGGATTTAATCCTGAGTTGATCGAGTCTGTGGCAAAGAATTTATAACTTGGACTTTGTTTCCTTGTGTGTGAAATAAGTAAAGAGTCTCTCATATGGGTGGATCCTTGTGAAAATTAATAAGATTATGTATAAAGTGTCTTGTATGTATTTCTGAACAATGATATCATAAAATGTTATTTTGCAAAATCTTCAAAGCTAAGCCAGCTTATATGTTATAGCTCTATTTACAGATGCTTACAGCAATTCTAGAAGCAGTATATGGAATTCTATTTTCAGTTCATCTTAATTGGGTAGTTTGGAGGGCAGAATTGAATGTGAGAGGAATATACTTTGAAAATGTTAAAGAAGGGGTACTTGGCACTAATTTTCTGCTTAACATAAGAAAAAGAATTGCTGTTGACAGTGTATTTAGCTCAGAACTCTCCCAGAATTTGAAGGACTGGCAATTCATCTTTACTATTGTGTCCTTGAAATAGCCTTGAGATTCACAGATTGGAATAGATAGAAGCAAACATAAAAGAAGAACAAAAGGAACCCCAAATTGTCTTTCATGTTTAATCTCTTACTTTCCTATACAAAGTGACAGTCAGCCTACAGAGCAGATATTTATCATTTTCTTGCTGTTAATTTTCCATTTGAAAGATATGTGTAAGGTCCACTCCTAGATAGTGAGCAGACTCCACCCTCCTCTCAGCAAAGTGTCCACCCAGTACCTGCCTTACCTAAGCAACTGGCACACCTGGAAGAGGTCACATCTGCATCTGCTGAGGTCACATCTGAATTCGATGGGGCCACATCTTTCTCCACCCATACTCTAGATAAGGCCTAGCCCAGGTCCCGATGCCCTCTTTCCCAGGTCTTTCCCAGGCCTTTGCCAGCCGTGTGGAGTGCCAACCTGGCCTGGTCCCAGGAGGTCTACTGAATAAACCTACCCCTTACCTGAATGCCACGTGTGTGATGTTGTTCTTACTCAGCAACCTCTCTTTAAAAACCTAACAATATGAATGGAAGGAATAAAGCCTACCAAAGCCTCTGTTCCCAAATTTACCACAAAGATGGACAAAACCAAAATAGACAAAACTGTCAGGTTAGCAAAAAGCTGTAACAGCCATGCTCAATAATCCAGTTAGTAGTGCCTGACATGCAGGAGCTATAAGTTTCAACATGGCTTCTAAGAAAACACTAGCTTTTAATAAAAACCAATAACAGTTATGAATATGCAAATTTAGGTGACAAATTACATTAAAGGGACATATGTTGTTACTTGTTTTAAATCTTGCCCATAGCCAATATGAGCCAATATCCCTTTGATTATAGTTGCCTAATTTTTATTAAAACATTTTATTTTCTCATTGTTATTAAATCAGTACTGATGTGTTCATCTAATTAGCAATTAATATATTTTGGATATTTAACAGTATTAGTAAACAAACCCATTCTTTTTATTCCTTCTTTCACATAATAATTCTTTTCCCAAAAACCTGAGACCCAAAAATAACAACTGCAATGCTAAACTGATTTTATTTTTTAGTCCTATCTGCTTTTACCTGATTATTTGTGTATTTTTAATTCTGTTTTCTCATCACTTGGCTATATGAAAATAATTGATATAAATTTATGCCCATCAAAGTAATTGTAAATTTTTAATATTCATAAGCTTTAACCTTTATGGCTGATGTTATATCACCTAGGTAACTGCACTGAACTTAATAAATATTAGACTAGTCCTTTCAAACTCAGTTTAATAAATCTATCATGAATGATCAAAACCAGGAAATAGAAATGAGTGACTGAAATATGCCCTGTGATACTCCAAGAATGATGACTTACCTGGTAAGTCATATAATGTGGAAAGAAAATTACCAACACTGTCAGAAATTCATTCCCAATGCTAGGGTAACAGTGTTCACCCAAAGCATGAAACAACAAATGGAAGGTCTACTTTTATTTTTATTCATGAATGCAAGCAAATCACCTTAAGTTCAAATAAAGCAAAAGAAGTCTAGTTAGGGTGCAGAGTTGAAAGAGAGCACACCACATTTGCAATCATTTCATTCAAAGCAGGAGTTGATGTATTTTTGACCATTTCTCACCAGCATACTTGAAATAAATCACAGTTTTATGTGATGGGAAATGATAATGCAGAAAAGGAAATAGTTAACTTGAAATTAAAGGAATGAAAATAGACCATCAACAATTTTATTTTGAGTTTAACTATGGGGAAAGCAAGTTTGACTAAATTTTATCAGTCATTTGACTAAAAGCCATTAAACACTACTACTTAAATGTTTGGTGAAATTTATTAACATGGTGCTTTTATTTCCTACTCTTTTTTCCAGTCTCTAATTTTAATTGCTTTGTATAGTTACAATTACTTCCTGACCTCTAGTCATTTGGTTTCTCAGATGTACAATCCAAAGTTATTACTCCATCAGAAAATTAAAATAACAAGTTACCTTTGAGTGAGTATAATGATATGCTAAATATATAGTCTGGAGTTTGAATTTAATCCTCAGAAAATATATTATATACCTCTGGTTAATATTTATATTCACTCATTTATGTTGTTGTAACCAAATACCAAAAAACTTGGTACTTTACAAAGAAAACCTTATTCTTTATATTGCTGGAAATTGAGAAGACCAAGATCAAGGGACTAACATCTAGTGGTGATTTTCTTCATGTATTATCAATGGAAGGCAGTAGAAGAGCAAGAAAGTAAACATGAGAGAATAGAAGAGAATGCCCATCAGAATCACTCTATTATCAGGAACTCACTTCCATTATCACTAATGCATTATCTACATATTTCCATTCATCCATTTATCAGGGCTTTCATCTTATGATCTAATCATCTCTTAAAGGTTTCACCACCACCCTCAACTGGGGACTAAGTTTCAAACTTACCTTGTTTTCACAGATGAGAATACTGAGGCTAAAGTGAAATTGAGTAATTTATTCAAAGTCAAGTAACTAGAAAACAAATAAAACTCATAAAAAAATTGCCTACCCTATTGTTAAAGCTGATCCTTAGTTCTCAACTTCTCTCTACATCCTCTACAAATTTAATGCCTATCAGGCAGAACTAACTTTGAGAAATGTCATATCAAACCTTCCTTAAAGTTTCCTAGACTGATTTCCTCTTACAATTATTTTCGAAAGGAGAGAAACAAGGAGAAAATAAAGGAGGGAAGGAGGAAGTTAGGAAGGAAGAAAGGAAGGAAGGAAGGAAGGAAGGAAGGGAGGGAGAGAGGAAGGGAGGGAGGAAGGGAAAGACAAGAGAAAGAAAGAAAGAAAGAAAGAAAGAAAGAAAGAAAGAAAGAAAGAAAGAAAGAAAGAAAGAAGGAAGGAAGGAAGGAAGGAAAGAAAGAAAGAAAGAAAGAAAAGAAAGAAAGAAAGAGAGGGAGAGAGGGAGAGAGGGAAGGAGAGAAATATGTGGGTCCTCCCATCCCTGTTTCCAGGCATATATACCATTGATACTTTCTTTTTTGAGACAGTTTTACAGAGTAAGCCCAGGCCAGCCTCAAACTCATAATCCCTTTGCTTCACTCTCCAATGTATGCATGCTGCTAATTTGTTCCATTCAATTTGAAGCAGACAACTTAAGTAAACTGAGGCCTGGTGAGGGCAACTCAGAAATACGGTATTTAGACACATAGAAGTGCCATCTTTGCTTTAAAGAGAGACAAAAGGGTGCATTCCTTCCTGAGGGATGGATCCTCACCCCAAGAAATAACACTTGTCTGACAGGATGCATGCCTTCCTGAGAAAAATGCTTCCCCAAACTTCAGCCACTCCCACCCCCCCAGAATGCAGATAGCAGAGCACTTCTTTATGTCAAGGATAGATCTGTCTTATGGCAGGATGCATTCTTACCTGGAAACTCAGAAAGTAACACTAGGTGTAGTTATAGCAAAGACAAAGCACTTATCTTTACACAACTTTGAAGACAGACCCCCTGCTTTTACCATATACATACTCCAACAGCCCAAGTTGTGGTGTCTCTCCCTATGAGACCACCCGCACTCTGAGTGTTCCCCTCCACTTCTTTGTGTTTGTCTGTGTATTGTTTGTCTGTTTGCCTGCTTGTTTACTTAATAAAGCTCTTCCAAGCTTTCTTACCATCATGACTTTTCCAGAAATTCTTATTCTGTGATGGAAGTCAAGGAGCCGAAGTGAAGAGTTCCTACATTTAAAGGGAAGCTTCACTAAACCTCTCCTCTGTCCATAGACAAATTGACATGCATATATGACATTATATTAGCTAGATTTAAAAATAGTAAATGCTTGGGGAGGAAAGGGATGGTAGGGGAAATATAAAAGAGGGTGTATCAATGTTCGATAGGAAATGGACTCATTACCTTGCTCATGTAACTATTACCCCTCTGTACATTATTTTTACAAAAAAATATGTATTAAAAATAGTAAATGTTTCTATATTTAAGGATTTCATTGTACTCTGTTATCAATAGAGCCCCTTAACATTACTTCTTCTTCACACATATCATGTATGTTCTCTCAATATAAACAATGAGTGAAGGAAAACTGATTAAACAAATAGGAGTATAACTTCAAAGGAAGTTTCATCTGACAAGTTAGAAGAAAGACTAGTAAAAAAGTGATCCAATGAGCTTTTCCAATTCTGTTTCTTATGGAACAATGGTCACCTGGGGTAGCAGGTTGCAGTAGTGAAGCAGGATAGACTAGGGAACATAAGGTATGGTCAGCTACAGCAAATACAGGAGATATTCATTCATCTACTTTCCTGAAGATTAAAGGACTAGTCATTTAAGGGAAATGAGGCAGAATAGGTTGAGGAAAATGAGGCCTGATGAAGGAAACTCAGAAACATGGTATTTAGCAACACAGAAGCACTATCTTTGCTTCAAAGAGAGAACAGGATGCATTCCTGCCTGAGAGATGCATTTCTCACCCCAACAACTATCATTTGTCCACCAAGATGTATGCATTCTTTTTATTTATTTATTTATTTATTTTATTTGTGAACATACTGTACAGAGGGGTTACAGAGGGGGCAGGACAATGCGTATATTTCTTATAAAGCATTGCAGCCTCCTCCTTTGTTTACCCTTCACATCCCTTCTCAGCCTCCCCCCTCCACCCCCAGTCCCAATCCTTCTCTCCCCCCACAGACGGTGTAAAGCTCGTTTTGGACATGACAACTTGTACTTCTCATTGTTGCAACAGGTCCACCTGTATCCTTAAACGACTTATTTTTCCCCATCTACTCCACAAGTTATACTGACATCAAATATAGTGAAAGGAGGGGTTATACTATGGGGGAAGGACATACAAAGCAACAAAGAAATAATCTTATAAATGCATTAGAAACAC
>NW_012267394.1:1939209-1964117 GCF_000151885.1 Dipodomys ordii | reverse complement strand
ACTCCCATTCCTTCTGTTGGGTTCCATTCAGCATTCCCTTTGTGGTCTCCCTGACTTCCTTCAGCTCTTTGTTAATGGATTCCATGAATGCCTTTAGTGATCTTTGCATATTCCCTTCCTGCTCTCTCAATTCCTGTATTACTCTTTGATTTGCTTCCTTCCATTCTTGGGACTTTTGTAGTTCTCTTTGAGTGTTCTCAGCCTGCTCATGCCATTCCTGCCTTTCTCTTTGAGTATTCTGAAGCTGCTCATGTAAATCCTGTATCAGCTTTTGAGTAGCTTCCTCAAGCTTATGATATTCCTGTATAAACTTTTGGATTGCCTCTTCTCTCTGCCTATCACGCTCATACAGAGACCTTTGTATGCTTTCACTTTTTTGATTTATCATGTTTGCCAGCAGTGTTTGTAGAGCTATTTGGGAATTCTCCTCTGGATTATTCATTATCTGTTCTGTCCCCTGATTATCAGGATTGGTAATTGAGATACCCGGATTTGCCATTTTTCTTGTGTTTTTCCAGCTTACTCTGCCCATTTGAGATGAAAATAGACCCAGTTTTGTGCTAGAACACTATCTTAAGGCAAGCATCAACCTAAGTCTGAATTTGCACAGTCAATAGTCTACAGATACAATCTAGTTCAACAGATACATCTATTCAACATCAAACAACTATACTTTAATGGGGTATGAACTGCAAAGAAGAATTTGGAAGACCAGAAATTATTAGGGTTAGGAGAGATGTGGGTAAAAAAAATAGGAATAGATTGATGTGGGGAGGCTCAGGGAGAGTTAACTAAGTCTTCATCTCAAAGCGGGAAATAGGTTAGGTAGGATGAAAGTAGAGAGAGAGAGAGAGAGAAAGAAAGGGAATGGGAAAAGAAATGAGACCAGAAAAAATAGAAAGGTAGAAATTAATAAAATTATGTAGATTCGATAACAATCTATTTAGATAAGAATGTTAATTTTTCGAGAGAAGGGGAGGGATATAAAGGAGATGTGAAAAGCTTAAAAATAGAAATGCATAAAATATTATATAGGTATAAAGGGGTAGTACTGCTATTAAGGAATTTAAGTCTTAGAGGTTCTGACTTGAGTAATAAATTTGTGGATTAAATGTGTACACAATAGGGGATAGGGTGTAATAATCAGCTACGGGTTTATCTGAGGATGTGCAGGACAAAATTAAGTCACATAAAGAAGAATGAAAGAGAGGAGAAGGTGAAAAGGATAAGAAAGGAAGAAGAAAAAGATGAGAAGTTCAGTAGAGCTAAACAAAAAACAAAAAGATAATTTAAAAAGAAAAAAAAAGAGAAAGAAGACCAAACAAGAAAACAAAAACACACACTCCCGTATCCCCAAAATAAAAATTATAAGAGGAAAAGAAAGTTTCTGGAAAACAAATTTTTTATTCAAAAATGCAAAGATTAAAGATTGAAAAAAATTTTAGAAAAGAAAAAAAAATTTTTATATAAGTTACCAAAAATAAAAACTAAAAATAAAGAAGACAAAAAGAAGAGAAAAACGAAAAAACAAAAACAAATAACTTCTTTGATTTTTTTTGGGAGGAGTGGGAAAAATCCTGTATCTCCCTTGTGTCCGTAACCAGCCTCTTGTTGGAGTCTCTGGTCTGCTTGTGGTCCTGTGGCTTGGTTGGTTTCTTAAGTCAGTTTGTTCGAACAGCCAGTAAAATGCTCTGCTTTAGCCAGGATTTGGCGATCCTCCTCCCAGGCTAGTTCATTGGGAGACAGATCTGCTTTGAGTATCACAAAAGAGGGGGATGCAGTGATGAGGCTAGGTTATGGTAGCTTTTCCGGGGCTGGTTTGTGAAAATCTCACAGAGCCCAGTCTGGAGCCATTCTTAGGGTTTCTGTTTACTGATTTTCAATTGCTTGTAGAGGCTGCTAGAGGGAGGGGCAGCCTCTGGCTCTGATTACCCAGTGAAGAAACCCACTCCTTGGTCTGTCGCCTGAGCTGGGTGACTTTTCCCTGGGTGGAGCTGAGTCTGGCAGGTCACTTCGCCATTAAGTTCTTGTGACCTGCTAAATGACTCGTTTTATTCCAAGGCTTGAGCTGGAGCTAGCAGCTCCTCCGAGCTTGGTCGCTATCCAAGATGGGGATCACCGGTGCTGGGGGGGGAGGGGTGGCCTTCCCTCCTCTGCTCCCTGAGAAGGAGTGAGGACGTCAGGCTTCTACTCACACCGAGTCTTAGTTCCTGGGTCATCTCTGGTCTGCGAACTGCAGGATGAAGATATCTGTTCCTTGTCGGTTCTTGCTGGTGTTGAGTAGAATCCGCTTGCCTGCTGCCTCTGGCTCCTTTGTCCCGGACTCTCTGTGGCTCAGGTAGGCGCCTGTGCTCACCCGCAGCCACCACAGCTGCTGCTGCGGCGGCAGCTGCTGGCAAGGGCTCAGAAGTGTCTCCTTGCCTGGGTTTCCTTCTCTGGCCTAACTCTGTCCTGTGATGGCACACTTGGTGTAATTCTCTGACTTAGGACTGTTCACTGGAACACTAAAACTGCTTTCTATGCGAGAGCTTACTTAGACTCCAGCTTCTCCTCCACCATCTTCCCGCGAGACTGCTCTGATGTATGCATTCTTGATAGAAATGCTCCCCCAAAACTTAAGCAACCTCCTACCTAAAACACAGACAAGATACATTCCTTATCTCAAAGATAAGGATGACAGTAGTAATTCTGGGCTGCTAGTTCAAGGTAGGAAAGGAGGATCAGCGAGAGTCTTCTAGGTCATGATTTCTGGCAGATTTTCATGGAAATTTAAGAACTAAGATAGGATCTAATCAAAGTATCACTTGCCTTCCCCTTTCTTAATGTCCCCATTTAACCTATAGACTTGAACTACTTTGATAAGAGTAAATGCACATGTTTATTTTGCTTTTTCTTTTTTTTTTGGGTCCAGTCGTGGGGCCTGAACTCTGGGCCTGGGCGCTGTCCCTCAGCTCTTCAGCTCAAGGCTAGCGCTCTACCACTTGAGCTACAGCACAACTTCTGGCTTTTTTCTTTTGCATATGTGATGCTGAGGAATCGAACCCAGGGCCTCATGCATGCAAGGCAAGTGCTCTACCACTGAGCCACCTTCCCAGCCCCATGTTTATTTTTCTTTAACATTCTGTTTTCAAGTTAGTGGGAAAGGCTTGAAAGTGGCTCCTTTTCAAGTAGGACCATTTTTCAAGCAAACCAGGAATGACTGTGCTTATAAATTGAATACATATCCTCAGAAAGATAATTGTCAAAGTATCAGTAGACTGGTGATTATACAGTGGTTAATTCAGAGATTGCAATGGCCATGTTTGTTTGTTTGTTCATTTAAAACATAAAATTTAGTCTGGATAGGCATTGATATTCAAGACATCCTCTTCTTTTTTGCCCAAGTTGGTTTATGGCATATTGTGGATGAGCTAGACCCAACAAATGTCTCCTGAGTTTTTCCACAGTGAACATTTCCCAGAGACAAACTCTGCTCTTGGCCCTTCCTATTAACACACCAGGCTGTTTGAGCTTTTCTATAAACATGAGAAAGAGAGAAGGATGAAGAGGCAGGAAACACAAGCCTTTTGATGAATAAACATTGAGCCTCTTAAAGAAAACTAGTGTGTTTGTTTACGTGATTGGTGATTGTGTGCATGTCGGTTGTGGAAAGATCTCCACAGCCACAGGCAAAAGAAACAAAATAACACCCCACATATACCCAAAACAAAAAGCAGAATTTGGGGAACTGACTAAACCTCATTAGACTACCTAGGACAACCACAGTTATGTAAGCCTTGGGCAAGTAGGAAAAAGAAATTGCCAAGATACATAACCAATGCGCAACTGAGTCTCCAGGGGGAATTTTCTTGATCTGAACTGTAAGGCAGAGAAAGCAAAAGAATGATGAATAATGAATAATGAAGCATGTCAAGTCTAAAGAAAGGAATTTTAGCCTGGGAATCAAAAATAGTCTCTTCACAACTTAATATAATTATACCATCAGCCAGCAACCATAGAGGAGATTTTTTGATTGGAGCAGGTCTTTAATATACCAAAAAGACCACAAAAGAAGAAAATTTTAATGGTATAGTAAATAATGGCAGCACTCAAAAAGGTCTGCCTTTAAGATTTTAAAAATAAAGTTCCTCTTACTAGTGCAATCACTTCATGCAAGCAGGCTGTGATCTGTTCCTTTTTTCATTCAATGGATGAATTGAGATTTCTCTTTTTAAAAGTTCTGACATATTTTACTGCAACTCTAGGTATATAATAGTCTAACATAATAGATTCCTGTAATCTATAACTGGCAACTAAATACACAATCTAATACCCTACACCTTGAGGTATTTTTTTAGGCTACACATACTGCCTGATTTACTTATACTCACGTGAATGACAGAAAAGTTACTTTCTATGTATAATGCAGAAAAATATCCTTAAAGCAAATACACTGAAATTGTGGTTGACCAAAAAATGTTAAGCCCAGTGAATTATATTGAGTCAAGAATGGTATAAACCATCTTAACAAAGTGATGGAAAGACCCTTTGGGGAGAGAAGCAACATATATGCTCAGAAATGTAGAAGAACGCATTAGAGTTTCATGACACTAAGTAAATGAGATTAATAAGCAGATTAAGATCCATCAAACTCTCAAATTCCCTCAGAAAAACTGTGTGAAAATGTCTGAAGATGTGAGAGTTATACATCTAATATATTTGATTCTTGAAATTTCTTTATTCTAATCAGGAAAGGGACTTGCAGTTCAACAAATAACAGAATTTTGACACATCAAGGCCTAATAGAAGAGGCAGGCACATCATAATCATAGTGTTTAGCAACAGGATTTTCTCAAGATTTTGTATCCCTAAGAATTCTGAAGTATATTTGGGATTTCTCCTTATCGCAATGCTCTTAATCAATTCTGTGGATATTAATATTTGAGAAATAGTGATTTTGTGCTTTTATTCTGGGTTTTTCTGGGTTATTCCTCAGAATCTTTCTAATCTCTCTGTGTGAAAGGCAACTACTATACTAAATTTATGCATTTCTCAATTATGATACAAATATGTAAGGGTTTATGAGGCTAAAATACAGAAATATTCTCTGGAGAAGACTTTGTAAATTCTAATCTCCATTGCCCATATTTACTTAAGTATAAATTGAGATCTTTTCACAAGTCAATAAAAAAGTTTGAGATTTAAAGTGGTAAGGTATTGAAACTATTTTTAGTTTATTATTGGTACTTAATAATTAGGTACATTTGTGGGGTACAGTGTGATATGTTAATATATGTATATAATGTATATAATATAACTTTCCAGAAGGCAGAGACTATTTATCTGAACAAGGAACATGTGGCAAAAAGATTTTTAATATTTTGTTAGTAATGAATATTAGCAAAGAGGCCAAAGCACAATTTAACATTAAGTAGAATAGGAGATCTTACTGAATGTTTGTTTATATAACATACACAAAAGCCAACTAAATGTTTGTGCTGAGCATGTACAAAAAAGTGCTATGTCTTCTGATTTAGGCATTGCAGTCAATTGCAGAAGGCTCACAAAGTAGCGCTTTACAATAAGCTCCAAAACTTTCCATGTCTTTTTAGTGAACTTAATTATCACAGTGTCTTTTAAACCCCATATAGGCAATTTCTATTAATTATAATGTTGCCTACTGCTGAGAGCAAAACGTATCCATTGCACACTCCAGAGTGGATAATCCTTGCCAGCAGGTCACTTATGCTTCCCAAGGTTTCCTTTTAACACAATTAATGATGATGACGATGTTGATGATAATAATAATAATAATCCTAATGCTTACTTATCATTCTATTAAGAGAGCTGGAAAATTAAATAGGACTCATGGAATGTCACTTCTGTGTCAGTGAAAGAGTAGATTATTCTAAAGGTCCAATTACATTTATGGTAATTTGGGATTGTGTTCAGAAAACAGGTCCTAAAGATACCCTTGAATTAAAAAAACTTTTAATGAACAGCAGTCATTTTCTCTACTATAGATTTTAGTGGATCCCATACCTCATGAAAATTATTCCTCAAATTATATATATATATATATATATACACATAAAACTGATAAAACATACATATATATGTACACATACACAAATATGTATATGTATAAATTCAACCCCTAGTACGAATACCCCCAAAAAAGTGTAGTTGGAAGGGAAGGTTAGTGTAAGGTCCACTCCTGGATGGCAAGCAGACTCCACCTTCTTCACAGCAAAGTCTCTGCCCAGTACCTGCGTTACCTAGGCAGAGAAAGAGGTCACCTGGAAGAGATCACATCTGCATCTGCTGAGGTCACATCTGAATTCTATGTGGCCACACCTTTCTCCACCCATACCCTAGATAAGGCCTAGCCCAGGCCCAGATGCTCTCTTTCCCAAGTCTTTCCCAGCCACACGGAGGGCCAACATGGACTGGTGCCAGCCAGAACTATGAATAAACCTACCTACCCCTTACCTGAATACCAATGTGCGTGGTGTGGTTCTTACTTGGCAACCTCTCTTTTAAAAATCTAACATAAATGGTGCTGAAACCTGAGAGGGGCTTAAAGTCAGGATAAGTGGGATTCCTCTCCATTTGTTTTTCTTTTTTGTTTGTTTGTTTTTCTCCCGTTTTTGCTCTGAGGAATGCCCACAGTTCTGATGGCCTTTTTGCAAACTGGTCTGTCTGCTGCGGACACAGCATATCAATACCATTGCTGGCCTCTGCATCCATCTCCACGCGTCTATATTTTGGTGAGTGAGCTACTCTCTAAGGGTTCTCTGTTGCTCAGTCTCTCTTCAGATGTGGTACCATGCCAGAGAACCTACTAAGCCTTTAACGGGAAGGCCGGTCATCTCTGGAGCCGAGGACGCTTGACTCTGGTTGCTTGGACACTCCTCCCTAGAGGGCTCGGTGGTAAGTTGGGGCGCCACTTCCATCCTAAGCCCTCCTTCACTCACCAATTTTTTTATCTCCTATGCCTTTAATGGAGTGCTATGTGTCACTCCAGTGCTGTGAAACCCCTCTGAAATGCCACCTGCACTCCCTGGAAAACCAGAGTGCCTAATTTATTTTTAATGCCATTCTCAGATGTAGACAGTTTTTGCCACTGCAATGGTAAATGGTAAGAAGTCTGTTTACTTTCAAGCTCTCTTTGCTCGCTCTCTCTCTGCCAATCATGTCTAACTTTCCCTATCTCTCCCTTTCACTTTTCTACATTTGGCTTGTGCCCTGAAGAGTGCAACACAGGCTGGGTCCCAGGGACCCCCCCCCCAGGTTTCCTCTCAAAGGGTAGCCATTCAAGGTTTGAAAATTGTCAGAGCTTCCATTTGTTTAGGTTTTCTATGCATTTTTTCAGAAATTCACCATCTTGAATTTGCCATCTTGGCCACATGGTGGGTTAAGGATTAGGTCTCATCTGACTCTTAACCTTCCACCAAGCTCACTACTCCACCTACTTATGCAGCCTCCCCAATGAGGCACCCCCATTTGCGGCCTCCCCAATGAGGTACACCCCGTTTTGCATCCTCCCCTGTGAGGCCCTCCCCTCTTTTGTGGCCACCCAAGTGAGGTGCACCCCCCATTTGTAGCCTCCCCAGGGAGGACCCCTCTGTTATGAGGCCACCCCCATGAGGTGCCCCCTCTTTTGCTGCCTCCCCCACAAGGTATCCCCTCCTTTATGTCCTCCCATGCAAGGGCCCCCCTCTGCAGCCTCTCCTGCAAGGCCCCCTCCCCTGCAGGACCCCTCCTCTGTCTTTGTAGTGGGGGTAGAACCTGAAGTTCCATGTGTGTTAGAAGCAGTGCACCTTCACTGTCAAAATCTTTAGCTCTCTCTAGCACTGACCATTTGGCAGATGTGCCATCTTGGCATCATGGGAGTTCAGCTGCTATTTCATGCCAACTCGATTTCATGCCGACCTCAACTTGATTCTGTGTGTGCATACCTATTCGTGTATGTCTGTGTCTGTGTAAATTTGTTATCTGGCATTGTAATCAAGTTATTTGGCTTAAATTGTCTGAGATTCCTGAAGTTTGTTCAGTTTGGATTCGTAGTTCAGTGCCAGCCAGTCTACATGCACTCCAGATCCAGTCCATTTTTTCCAATGGGGAAGACAGGCCTCACTTCTGCCTAGACCATTCTGACTACCTCCACCATGGTAAAAGTAGACTGGAGTCTCCCTTGACTCCATCACATGCTGCTGATTTCTTGGTGAAAGAATGCTTTGGATTTGTAACAGCTAAGGCTCTTTCTGTAACTTTGGTTAACTTAAGCACTGCTGGGGTTACTAAAAAAAATCAATACTATATCTGTGCTAAAATTCTCATTACATCTAATGAGTTTTGTCACTGCAGAATATTTGCTGGTCAATTCTTGATAAGAACCAGGTAAGCTCTACTTATTCTACTTGATCTCCTTGTTGCTTTAATTGGAAATAATAAAGGGCTTTTGTGACAAAGATTGCAGTTCAAAGCCAGCCCAGGCCAAAAAATCCCAAAGACTCCATCTCCAAACTAATCTGCAAAGAGCCAGGCTGGAAGCATGGCTCAAGACTCTTATCTCTAATTAACCAGCAAACACTGGAAGTGGTACTGTAACTCAATGTGGTAGAACACTAGCCTTGAGCAGAAGTTCTCAGGACAGTGTTAAGGCCTTGAGCTCAAACCTCCTTGAATACCAACTGGGACAAACCATCCCAGCAATGAGCACCTAGACTCAGCCAGTCTGGGGAATAAGGGACCATGGAGAGGAGTAAGAGGACATGATGTCACATCAGCAACTTTGTGTCTGCCCTTTCAAAATTAACCAGACACAGGAGGTCAATATAAGTAAGAAGCCTGCCCATCTAATGTCCATACATGTCTACCTATTAACTGCACAAGAATTTACATTCCTGCCTTTGTTACCTGACTTCTCTACCTAGTCACCAGATGTCAGAAGTAACTAGGGACATTTCTACCAACATTTTCAGCCCCAAGTCCTTCCTCTTGCCATTTACTTGCTCTCTAGTATTTTTTCCAACCCCTCAATGCCTCATGAGACTTTCTCCAGACTTCATTCAAGAGACTTGCCTCCTCAAGACTTCATATAAGGACTCACACCCATCAAGAGACAGCTGCTTCTTGCTGCCTTCTCTGGGAGGGGACCAAATTCTAGCCTTTTACCCCTAATGTAGATGCCCCTTGTCAGCAGGAAGTAGCCAGAGAATCTGCACCCTCTTTCATGATTATGAAAAGGCTGGAATTTAAGGTCCACTCCTGGATGGCAAGCAGACTCCACCTTCCTCACAGCAAAGTCTCTGCCCAGTACCTGCGTTACCTAGGCAACTGACACACCTGGAAGAGGTCACATCTGCATCTGCTGAGGTCACATCTGAATTCGATGTGGCCACACCTTTCTCCTCCCATCTAGATAAGGCCTAGCCCAGGCCCAGATGCTCTCTTTCCCAAGTCTTCCCAGCCACGTGGAGGGCCAACATGGCCCTCCAGGTGCCTCCTGGAACAATGAATAAACCTACCCCTTACCATAATACCACCTGTGTGGTGTGGTTCTTACTCGGCTACCTCTTTTTAAAAAACTAACAGTTAGATATGTAATCAGGGAGACAGAAGGTCATCATATTGTCAAGGATATAAACTCCAAATTGGATTAAATGTCTTTAGAAATACACTCTATATTTGGTTGCTGTCTTTCTATATCTTTATTCTATTAAAAGTCTACTTGAATCATTAAAGAATGTGATTTGGTAATGAAGCTATCACCCTAGTTCCATTCATCATTATTTTTTTTTCTGTCCTGGGGTCAGAAGTCTGGGCCTAGGCACTGTCTCTCAGCTTTCCAGCTCAAGGCTAGCACTTTACCACTTGAGCTACAGTGCCACTTCAGGCCTTTTTTGCTTATGTGGCACTGAGGAACTGAACCCAGGGCCTCATGCATGCAAGGCAAGCACTCTACCACTGAGCCACCTTCCCAGCCCTCATCCTTACTTTTGTCAAAGAAAACCTCACCTTTATGATCCTTCCTGTGAGTCTGTAATGATGACACACAGTCTTTAAACCATGGATTGTCTATATATGTCAGAAGAGAACATAGGTTGAGAGAACATACTTCCTCTCTCAATGCAAATATTCCTAAAGCACTAAATTCAACTACATAGATAAGGATCAATATAGAAGAAAGCATTTACCAAACCCAGTAAAAGCTTTCTATACCACCATTACCTCCATCACTCAATAAAGAAGGTATTTAGAACTGTTATTGTATTAGCTGAGGCTGTCTAACAAAATAAAATAGCCTAGATGTGACTGAAACAACAGAACATTATTTCTCAGAGTTCTGGAGCCTATGAAATCAAAGATTAAGGTGACACTGATGATAGGTTCATTCTGAGTTCTCCTCTTTTGACCCCCTAGGTAGGGGCTAATATTGAACTGTGTGTTTACATTTCCACTCCTTTGTTGGATTTAGTGTCAGTTCTTACTCAGGTACTTAGTCCATTAACCATGCTATAGCAAAATATCTTGGGCTTGTTTATTATGGTACATCTTGAAGTAGTTTATAAAGTAGGGAAATTCATTTCATGTACTGTGGAGACTGGGAAGTCCAACCTCAAAGTGCTGGCAGATTTGATGCCTGATGAAAATGTTCCCTATAAATGGGAGTCTCTGTGAGTTCTCATAGCAGATGTACAAGGCAGCCTTCTTTTTATAAAGGTCTATTTTTATAATGTCATTAATTCCTTACAGGAAAGTGGAGCCTTTATAGCCTAATCATTCTAAAAGGCCCTACCTTCTAATACTATCACTTTATTGACTGGTTGATAGACTTTGACTTTGGGAGGAGCACAACCACACAGACTACAACAGCAGCTCTCATGATATCAGGTTAACACGATTACATCCCAAAACCTCATCTCCAAATACTATTGAGTTGTGAATTCAAAATATGAATTGGAGAAGAGACATAAACTTTCAGTTCATAATAATAATGTTGGTTATCCACATAAACTTTACCATTTTTCCTGAAGATGACATAAGACTATAAATTACAATAAATTGAATGTAAAACAAACCAATGAGCCATAATAAAAGCATCCAATATGAACATTTCAATTTTATTGTGGAAAACAGCTCCATCCCACTCAAATCCTCTTCCAATAGCTTTGGGGTTTGCCTAGACTGACTAAATGTGACTATTTGTTTTTGGAATTCTGTTTTGATTATCTTTAAGTAGTTGTACAGATGAGTTGACATTCAACAGAGCAGCTTATGAATACAATGTGTCTTGGTTGAAAAACCAAGAATACTTATTGTCTATTTATGCACTCCCATTACAATCATTTCCACCATAAAACACATATTATTGACTGAGAAAAAGAAATTTCCAACTTGGCTTTAGTGATGAATATCTCCCTTCATAAAAGAAAATGGAATGTTCAGGAGTCCTCTTTTCCTTACTGTATATGAATTTCTCTATTTGGGTTGCACTGTGACTTCTTCAAATTAATCAAAGGCCCAGTTTCAGTTGTAAGATTGTAGAAACAGCAACCTAAGGTATTTTTGCTCATGTTCATTGTAATTGTGCATACTTCTTTCTCATTTGCAGGAGCTACTAACTCTCGGGAAGACTGGAAACATAATCCATTCTGTAAATTGACAGAGTAAAACAAAATTTTAAGACAACTTCATTGAATATTTGATTTACTTGGTAAGTCTAATTCAACACATGATTTGAGATTTTGTTTACCTCAATATATATTTCTTGTTTTTGTTCAAGAAATCACTAACCAATTACTGGCTAAAATGTTTTTCATGATTTTGATTCCAAAATAATTTGTCTAATGATATGTCAAATTTTCTGTAAAAGGATTTTTTTCTCTTTTCAATTGTTTCAATCCCTAAAGTGGTTTCTGGTATTTTCTTTTCACTACTTATACAATATTATAAATTCACATATATTCTATTCATTCAGTGACTACATTTCAGGCATTTATTCTAAAAACATTGTGCCTTTTTCAGATAAGATTTCAATTTAATTCAGGCCTACTAACTCTGAGATTTCAGTTGAGGTTTTTTAGTTCTGTATTACTTCACAGATATGACCATCACAATCCATCAGCTTCTGCATACAGTGTGGGAAAACTAGAGATCTAAAATTAGTATGAGAAAATTATTTAAATTAGTACTGCATAAGAAAGAGATTAATTAGGTCACATAAATAGCTGAAGTATCCCAAATATGAGGTCTTATTTATTTTCCTCATCATTAGAAGTCTAGGAAAAGATATGATAGATTTCACTTTGTGAACTTAAAGTAAGTATAATATTTTTATTCAATTTTATTGAAAAATCTAGATTTTCTAACAAAGTTTAACATGCAGTAGACAATTAAATATTGTTGGTCAAAGAAAACATAAACTGGAGAATTTTTGAGATTTTGTGCTCAAGGATAACACTCTACCACTTTGATTCCAAATTCCACTTCTTGTTTCAGGATGGCTAATTGAAGATAAGAGTCTCACAAACTTTCCTGCCATTATTGCCTTATAACTGTGATCCTCAAGATTTCAGCTGAGTAGCTAGGATTACAGGCGTGAGCCACCAATTCCCAGTTTTTTGGTTTTTTGGTTTCTTTGTTTGTTTGTTTGTTTTGTCCTTTTTATGTCTCATTGTACTCCAGCAAAATTTGGGGAAATTTGAGACTCTGAATTTAGTTTCAGCAATTTATACAAATTACAAAACTTATGAAAATATTTCTTTCCTAAAAATAACAAGGAAACATTAACACAGTCCATAAGCATATACGTCATTTATATGCACTTTCTGTTTTCATTCTGTCTTGAAATAAACTATGGAATGAAAATGTTTTTAGTGACAAAATTGACTAAC
This sequence comes from Dipodomys ordii, assembly GCF_000151885.1. NCBI lineage: Eukaryota > Metazoa > Chordata > Mammalia > Rodentia > Heteromyidae > Dipodomys > Dipodomys ordii. Next base: position 1,951,236 of record NW_012267394.1, on the reverse strand, counting down.
TGAATTTGGAGTGGCTGTTCATTTCACTTTCCAATGGTTCTGGAAGGTGCTGGAGATCAAATCTAGGACCTTTCACATATTAGGCAAGTGCTCTACCAATAAGATAACCCCCAAACACTTATTTTAAGCTTATAACAATAAAATACTAACATTATGACATACATTTTGAAGTTCTAAACACACAGCTTATGGTGGTCATGTTTAGGATACTTATTCAGTGAACGAATAAGCTTTCCTCTTCACATGCCAAGGAATTTTAATTGTACATTGTGACAAGAAAGCAAATAGTTATAGTTCATATTCTGTATTTCTAAGTCTACTTAAGCTTACGTCTTAGGCAAGAAATATAAATCTGACCATAATTTTCATTAAGAAAGCCAAGATCCATTGAGGCAGTGAACAAATTGCATACCAGAGAAATTGTAGTTGAATTATGAAAGGAAATTTTCACAAATAAATTGACAGGTCACCTAGTAGGTGCTATAGGTGGGAAGAACAGTGACTTTCTATACTAGCTAGAATAAGAAAACTTGTCATTGGACTGAAAATCTTCTGTAAACCTCCTTGTTTCTTTTTCAAAAATTGTACCATGAAAGCTGCGCACGGGTGGCTAATGCACATAATCTTAGTTACCCAAGAATCTGAGATCTGAGGATCTCAGTTCCAAGCCAGCTCAGGGAGCAAAGTCTCCATGAGACTCTTATCTCCAATTAACCTCTCAAAATCTTGAAGTAGTGCTGTGGCTCAAAGTGGTAGAGTGATAAACTTGAGCAAAAGATCTCAGGTACAGCACACAGGCCCTGAGTTCAAGCCCCATGATCAACGAAAAAAAATGTACCATGGGTAAAGCCAACATCTCACTCAAAGAAATATAGACATATTATTAATGCATTTTGGTAGAATTCTGCAAATGAGGGACACAACAAAAAATTGAATCCAAATTTTATGTAGGATGTTTATATTAACACAGCCATGCATAAACAAATACATTACCATAACATTCTAAACTTAAATTTCTGATATTCATGGTATACTTAAGTTCTCTTATGAGTCAGACTTTGGTGCTTCTATGACAGAACGCCTGACAACTTAAAAAGAAAAAAAAGATTTATTTTGATTCAGTTTCAGATGGTTCAGTCTATGGTTTCTTGGTCTCACAGACTTGGGCAGAACATTGTGGCTGTTCAGAAGCATTTGGTGAAAGAACTTCTTCTTCTGATTGCAGACTGGAAGCAGAAGGAAGGGACCTGGAGCCCTGTGAAGGACATTTCACATTCATACCATAATGGGCTTCTTATCTAGAAAAATCATTTTCAAGGTCTTCTATCTTTATCAGCTAACATCTATACACTACAATATGGCTATTACAGATAACAAATGGGGCATATTATTCAAAGAGGTTTTAAGTATATGCAATCAAGGTCAAAAGGGTTTTAATCATTCTTTGGTGGGTTTTAATTTCATTGTATAATTTTGAATGACTATAAAGCAGTTCAAAACAACTCTTTTCCTGTTTCCTTCCTGTGGTTTTCTCATTTCTCCTTTCCATTTCTTAACCCATACCTTTCTTTTTATAGAACGAGATAGATGCAAAGTGAAGAAAAAGAATAGTTAAGGTCCATTTGTGCCTCAATTTCAACCTCTGGATTCAGATACAGCTCTTTATGATTATCCACAAACACACTAATTTATGCTTTCATTTATCTTGGTGCATATATAATTTGAATCTCAACAAATACATTGTCATCTCCAAGAGATATGAAATTCTCAATTTCTAGTCCTCTAAGGAAAGAGTGCAACTCCTCCAAATCAAATAACATACAAATATCTATTTCATTTCTAATATTTATAAAGTACTTTACTATCTTTCCTCCTAATTCATTTCCACTATACTGATTTTATGTCAAATTTGTATGACATAATCTTCTTTGAATCATTAATTTTATGGGTCAACTTTACTATTCAAAGAGATTCTCAGATGAAGTGTTCTTTCTGGGTTTGACTTTGAGAATATTGTGGATGAGCTTAGCATTTAGACCACAGTTTTAATATACTGTACACACACCCTACCAAGAGAGTGGACATTATTCTATCCATTTTGTACTTTAATAGGAAAACAATGTCAAGAAAAGAAGGAATTAGCCTCTCTGGTTTCCTGCTTACCTATTTCAGCTGATGCACTGGTTTTTGACTGCCCTGAGATTTACATGATTGACTTCCTTGATTGATTCTCAAGCCTTCAGATTCACATTGCAGTTATACTACAAGTCTCTAATTTGTAAATGACAGATTGGAGAACTTCTCAGACTCCGATTTTCATGAAGCAATTTCTCATAATGAATCTCTTCACAATTACTCAGAATAAATATATGTCCTTATCTTATTGGGACTGTTTTTTTTTTAAAGAACTCTGATTAATACACTCCTCCTCTCACTTCTGTAAACATGTAACAAAAGTTGAACTGTACCCACTTATCTAGCAATGTTTTAATAAAAATTAAAATAATCATTAGCTAAAAATATTTATGCCAAAGAGTAAAATTACTGTTCTAAATATGGAGACTGAAAGTCTTGTTGAGCTTTCAATCTCCACTGCAAGCAGCCTCCTGAGTAGCTAAGATTGCAGGTATTAGCCATAGTTGCCCAGTGAGAGTTTGCCATAACACTTGGACAAGTATTACATTTATCTTGCATCATTTTAACAGATACTTTTCTTCTTTCTTAGATAAGAAATTAAGGCTGAGTGAAGTGGCTCACATAAGTTATAGAAATAGTCACAAAATAAACTTCTTGTCTGTGATTGTCTTGATCTTCCATAAAACTACTTTGAAACTTATTTATTAAATATATCTAACATCTATGAACACAAAAGTAATGTGAACCTTATAGTAAAGCTTATACTAAAGTACATTTTCTCAATTGTGTCTTATATGTAGATTAGATAGCTTCACTGTTGACATTTCTATTCTCATAAGGGCATAAAATGTACTCTCTGACAGACTCCTATTGAGTTTGTCCTTTTATTTTTATCTTGGATATACTGTGATTTAAAATTTTATGATAAACATTATTCAGAAAGTATATTCTTCTTAACATTTTAATAGAAAACCATATTCAAGAATCTGAAAGACAAAGGGCAAAAAACAACAGTTCTATTAAAAACAAAAACAAAGTATCTGTGACAGAATATTGAATTTCAGGAGATCAGACCAAACTATTTTTCTTCAAATTTGAAGTTAAGATCCTCTCTATTTTTTTTCCTATTCACCATACAAGAAAAAAGATACATTCTAGCAGCCCATAATTCATTTTGGTATAAGAAATTTCTTGGGAATAATATTCTGGAAATAGCTTTAGTCTGGCAATTCTAGAATGCTATAATAAAAGAGTCATTTCAAATAACTTTTCAAAATAAAACCTTTTCACTTAGAAAGATAGCTGTGCTTTAATCAAATTCACATAATAAAGGGAAAATAAAAGCCAATGTGATTTCTATAAGAGTATATGACTGTGTAAGTTTTGATATAAACTAATAACATTAAATCAGGCTATAAATTCAAACAAAATACCTGAAAAGTCAAAATATAGAGAAGCAGAAGCTATCAATAAAAAGAAAAATATCAGAATAAATATGACTTAAAGACAGACATAGTTTAACTCTAAATACTTACACGGAAGTTTCTTTTTAAAAAATTAATAGTTTTTTTTTCCTTTACTGTGAAAATACCATACAGAGGGGTTACGATTACATAAACAACATAATGAGTACATTTCTTATCAAGCATTATTGCCTCGTCTTGTGTGTCCCCTTACCATCCCATCCCGTCTACCCCGCCACCTCTCGATACCCCGCTCCCCCAACCACCCCAAATCCCCCACCACCACAAAAGTTGTAAAGTTCGTTTTTCAACATAATGTCTTGTACATCTTATTGTGGCAATGGGTACACTCGTATCCCTATTTAAACAACTTGTTTTTTCCCTTCTCCTCTCCAAATTATACCAACATCAAATACAGTAAAAACAGGGGTTATACCACGGGGGAGGGACATACAAAGCAACAAAAATATCATCTTATAAATATGTTGGAAAAAAAAACCAAGAAAGAAACAACATTTAACTTATCTTGGGGTTCATTACGCCTAACATAACTTATCTGAACTTTTCTGCTTGTCTCAGACATATACTAGTTATTGCAAATAAGGGAAACCATGGGACCTATGTTTCTTTGGGCCTGGCTTACTTCACTTAATATAATTTTTCCAAGTCTTTCCATTTCCTAACAAATGGGCAATGTCATTCTTTCTGATGGAGGCATAGAATTTCATTGTGTACATATACCACATTTTCTTGATCCATTCATCTACTGAGGGGCATCTGGGTTGGTTCCATATCTTAGCTATGGTAAATAATGCTGCAATAAACATAATTGTGCTGATAGCTTTAGTATGGTCTTGTTTGTGATCATTTGGGTAAATGCCCAAAAGTGGGATTTCTGGGTCATAGGGAAGCTCTTTCCAAAGCAGTTGTACAAGTTTACCCTCCCAACAACAATGCAATAGGGTTCCCTGCTGTCCACATCCCCTCTAGCATCTGTTGTCATTAGAGTTTTAGATTATAGCCGTTCTAACTGGAGTGATGTGGAATTTCAATGTTGTTTTGATTTGCATTTCTTTTATGGCTAGGGAGGTTGAGCATTTCTTCATGTGTCTTTTGGCCATCCTCCTTTCCTCTTCAGAGAAGTTTCTCTGTAAGTCTTTTTTTTTGGGGGGGGGGTCCGGTCTTGGGGCCTGAACTCTGGGCCTAGACACTGTCCCTCAGCTCTTCAGCTCAAGGCTAGCGCACTACCACTTGAGCCACAGCACCACTTCCGGCTTTTCTCTTTTTTGCTTATGTGGTGCTGAGGAATCAAACCCAGGGCCTCAAGCATGCAAGGCAAGCGCTCTACCACTGAGCCACCTTCCCAGCCCTCTCTGTAAGTCTTTAGCCCAGTTATTTATTAGGCAGATGTTTCTTTGAGGATTTGTTATTGGGGGATTTAATTTTTTGAGTTCCAGGTGTATTTTAGATATGAGAATCTTTTCTATTGTATGGCTAGTGAAGATCTTCTCCCAATCCAAGGGTTTTCTATTGATCTTGCTAGCTAGGTCATTTGCCAAGCAGAAGCTCTGCAACAACAAGCAATCCCACTTGTCCAACCTTTCTTTGATTTGTTGTGTTTCTGGGTAATTTCGGGGGCTGGGAAGGTGGCTCAGTGGTAGAGCATTTGCCTTGCATGCAAATCCTTAGCTTGGGGCTCTTCTCCTAGGCTCCACTGTGTCCGAGTGTAGGACGAGGCCCGAGCTGCAGTCCGTTTAAATAAAACAGCTGTAGAGTCTGACTCTCAGTGGTCTTCTTGCGGGGATCCTGCGACCTTGGCATAACATATTAGTGGGGGCTCATGTGGTATACCTCCCAAAGACCTCCGAGACCTCAGACTCCAAAGGTAAAACAGCGCTGTCTTTGTTAATTTGTCTTGTCCTGTCGTTTGTCTGTTTTACTTTCATTTTCCCTCCGATTCTTAAAGGGTGTAGAAGCAGATGTGCTTACACGACAACCCTGGAGGAACTGGGAGACATCCCAGATCCTCTTGTGGGGTGGGGGGTAACCCTATCGTGTGGAGCAGGGAACCCCGCCGAGTAAATTGTGGGGCAAGGGCCAGTTCGGTGTTGGGCCATAACTGACCAACAGGGCCTCCTAACCAAGGCCCAACTCGCCCACTGTGGGTCTGCTCCTTCTGCTGTGGGGCGTGGGTGTCCTATTACAGGAGTCAGCAAACCAATTCCGGAGATCTCCACTTTGTAATTTTTTTTTTCGTAACTGTCAGGCCTGAGTGTATCTTGTTTGTACTGTTTATTGTTTTTTGGACAGAACGACTTACGGGACTGGAAACCATGGGCACCAGTCCATCTAGCCCCCTAGACTTACAAAAAGAAACTGAGAAAGAGGAAAAGAAAAGGTACCCCCCGGTTTTTCAGGGAGATAACTTGGAAGAAGAAATGTTTCCTCCCCCATACTCCCCTTCCCAGGTTCCTTTTGCAGAACCTGAGAATGATCAAGAGGAGGAGGGAGCTATAGAACCCTCGGCACCTGCCCTTAAAGTTTCTTAGGGGCCAGTCACTCGATGATGCCATGGTATAAACCCCCCTTCTAATGCAGCTGTTTTTCCCTTACGCACCTTAGGTCCTATGGATGTGGATGGTCCACAGCAACTCCAATATTGGCCATTTTCTACCAGTGATCTATACAATTGGCACACCCAAAATGCCCCCTTTTCTGAGAAACCCCAGGATTTAATTCATTTGCTTCAAACTATTCTCTTTACTCATCAGCCCACTTGGGATGATTGCAGTCAGCTTTTATAGGTCCTTTTTACCACCAAAGAGGGAGACCATATCCGAGAGGCAGCCCAGAAACATATCCCTGGCCCCACAAGAGCACCCATCACGGATCCTGCCCTGATCGCTGCCTATTTTCCTGAGATCCAACCAACATGGGACTACAATACAGTTGAAGGTAGGGAGTGACTCCTCATCTACCACCAGGCTCTATTGGCAGGTCTCGAGGCGGGGCCTCGCCGACCTACTAATATGGCCAAGGTTTATAATGTAAGACAGGGAGGAAGTGAAAGTCAGGCAGCATATCTTGAGCGGCTCATGGAAGCTTTTAGTCAATATACCTTGTATGATCTTGAGACCCAGGAGTCAGCCCAGATGATTATGTTTGCATATAGAAATCAAGCTGCACCAGACATAAAGCGAAAGTTGCAGGCTCTAGACAAACTTGGTGAAAAGCCTATTAAGGATCTAGTAGCAGCGGCAGAAAAGGTTTACAATAAGAGAGAGACAGAGGAGCAAAGACAGGAAAGGAAGGACAGAGAACATGAAATTGAGCATGAAAAGAGAGACCAGGCCAAGGAAAAGAGGCCAGACTTGGACTCACCACTATCGCATGCCGAACATACCTGGTTCACAGATGGCAGCAGTTTCATTTGAGATGGAAAAAGGTACGCAGGCACAGCAGTCACCATGGACACTGAGATAGTGTGAGCAGAAGCACTCCCCCAGGGAACGTCTGCACAAAAAGCAGAACTAGTGGCACTAACAAAAGCACTACAAATGGGAAAAGGGAAGAGACTAAACATTTACACAGACTGTCGGTATGCTTTTGCCACTGTGCCATGTCCATGGAGCCATTTACCAAGAGAGGGGGCTGCTGACAGCTGAGGGAGACTATTAAAAACAAACAAGAAACTTTAAGCCTCATCCGGGCCATATGGGAACCAGCAAGTATTGCCAGTATGCACTGCCCTGGCCATCAAAAGGGAACTGATTCTATAATCAAAGGAAATAACTTGGCCAATCAGGCAGCTAAGGAGGTGGCCCTCCAGCCCAGAGCAGAAGTACTGACTCTAGTAGACCCAGGGCCAAGAGCTTCGCCTCCTGAGCCTCAGTACTCATAAGAAGACTTGGAGTGGATAAAGAAAATTCCCATGGCCTATAAAACCCTGGACAGAGAAGGAAACAAAGACTGGTGGAAAACTGGTGAGGGGAAACTTATCTTGCCACAGAGATTGGGCAAGGGGATTCTTAAGAGAATCCATCATGTCTCTCACATGGGAACCCAAAGAATGCAGGACTTGCTCTGACACTCAGAAGTAAAAATTAGGCAAGGAAATCAACTCATGGAGGACATTGTTAAAAATTGTAAAGCCTGTCACCTCACCAATGCCCCCAATCAACCCGTTACAAAAGGAGCTCGCCTCCGTAGAGATAGGCCAGGTGTGTATTGGGAAGTAGACTTCACAGAAATTAAAACTGGAAAATTTGGATATAAGTATTTGCTAGTTTTTGTAGACACTTTTTCAGGATGGGTTGAAGCCTACCCAACAAAGCATGAGACCGCAAATGTCATGGCTAAGAAGATCCTGGAAGAAATCCTACCCAGGTATGGCTTCTCATCCACCATCGGGTCTGACAATGCACCGGCCTTCATCTCAAAAGTAAGTCAGGGAATAGCCACGGCACTGGAGACGGATTGGAAATTGCACTGTGCTTATAGACCCCAGAGTTCAGGGCAGGTAGAAAGAATGAATCGGACTCTAAAAGAGACCTTAACTAAATTGGCCTTGGAGCCTGGTACAGACTGGGTATTGCTCCTTCCTTTTTCCTTGTTTAGAATAAGAAATTCACCCTATCAGCTTGGCTTTACTCCTTTTGAAATAATGTATGGACACCCTCCACCCATTATCCCTAGCCTTCAGATTGAATTGCATGCCGATTTGGATGATACTGAATTTCTGTGTAAGCTTGACTATTTACAGCTGGAGCATAAGAGTATGTGGTCCCAGCTTAGAGCATTATATTATTCTGTTTCTATTCCTACCCCCCCTCCATTTGTTTAAACCAGGGGACTGGGTGTTTGTTCGAAGGCACAACTTGAGATCTCTGGAACCACGGTGGAAGGGACCTTACATGGTGCTACTGGCTACACCTACTGCCCTTAAGGTGGATGGCATTGCTGCTTGGATCCACTGCTCCCACGCCAGACCGGCTGGCCCCTTTGCCCTGGATGACCATGGGGAAACATGGGAAGTCTCCAAGCATCCTACCCAACCACTCCACATATGCCTCAAGAAAAGAAAAATGAACTGATTGTTATTGATATTGTTGTTTAATAGTATGGCTAAGGTCAGTGAAGGACTATACCCATTCAAGATCAAGAGCTGTTGGAGTTTAGTTTTGGGCCATAAGTCAAGGGGGGAGGGGGGAATGAAAGGATAGAGTATTTGAGGCAATGACCGTTTGTTGCTTGTTTCAGAGCAGAGCAACACATGGTGCTAAATCACCTGGTAGTGTGCCTTTATAAGACCTGCAAATCCTTAGCTTGGGACTCTCCTCCTGGGCTCTACTGTGTCAGAGTGTAGGACGAGGCCTGAGCTGCAGCCCATTTAAATAAAACAGCTGTAGAGTCTGACTCTTCGTGGTCTTCTTGGTGGGGATCCTGCGACCTTGGCATAACAGTCTTATTGCTGTAGCTAGGCATTCTATCCCTAAATTAAAGAGAAGTGGAGAGAGTGGAAATCCTTGTAGCGTTCCTGACTTTAGAGGAAATGGCATTAGTTTTTCTCCATTAAGTATAATACTGGCTGTAAGTTTGTCATATACATCCTTTATTGTATTGATGAATGTTCCCTGGATTCCTCGTTTTTCCAGAGCCTTCATCATAATGGGGTGTTGGATCTTGTCGAATGCTTTTTCTGCATCTATTGAGATAACCATGTAGTTCTTACCCTTGCTCTTGTTGATGTGATGAATTATATTAATTGATTTGTGTATATTGAACCAGATTTGCATCCCTGAAATGAATCCTGTTTGATCATAGTATATGATGTTTTGGATGAATTGTTGAAGTCGATTGACCAAAATTTTGTTGAGAAGTTTTGCATCAATGTTCATCAAAGAAATGGATCTATAGTTCTCTTTCTTTGATGAGTCCCTGCTGGTTTGGGGATGAGGGCTATGACGGCTTCATAGAATGAGTTCAGTAGTGAACTTTCTCTTTCAATTTCATTGAAGAGTTGGAGGAGTATTGGTGTGAGCTCTGCTTTGAAGGCCTTGTAGAATTCTGCTGTAAATCCATCTGGTCTTGTGCTTTTCTGAGATGGGAGGTCTCTTGTTGCTGTATCTATTTCAATGCTTGATATGGGCCTGTTAAGATGGTTTACCTCATCTTGGTTTAGTTTTGGCATGTCAATATTTGCTAGGAAAAATTGCATTTCTGCCAGGTTCTCAAACTTATTAGCATAAAGGTTTGAGAAGTACTCCCACATAATGTTCTGAATCTTGGTTGTTTCTGTGGTGATGTATCCATTCTCATCTCTGTTTATTTGGGTGTGTTCTCTTCTTTTTCTGATAACATTTGCAAAGGGTTTGTCAATTTTGTTAATTTTTTCGAAGAACCGACTCTTCATTTTGCTGATTCTTTCTGTTTTTTTTATTCTAATTCCTTTAATTATGGTTTAATTTTAATTATTTCTTTCTGTCTACTTGATTGGGGTTTAGCTTGCTGCTCCTTTTCAAGGAGGTACAGATGTCTCATTAAATTGTTGGTTTAAGACCTCTCCAATTTGTTGATGTAAGAACTCAGAGCTATAAACTTGCCTCTGAGTACTGCCTTTGCTGTGTCACAGAGGAGCTGGTAATTTGTGTGTTCATTTTTGTTGTATATCATGAACATTTAAGTTTCCTTTGTATTCTCTTCCATGACCCACTGGTGATTCAACAATGTGTTGTTCAGCCTCCATGTGTTACAGGATTTTGTTTGGTGTCTTTTGGTGTTGAGTTCTAATTTTATTCCCTTGTGGTCTGAGAGAATGCAAGGTAGAATTTCAATGTTTCTGAGTTTTGGACAAGTTTGCTTTGTGACCTAAAATGTGGTCTATTTTGGAAAATGTTACATGTGCTGCTAAGAAAAACGTGTATTCTGTTGCTGCTGGGTGAAATATTTGGTAGCTGTCTGTTAAATCTAGTTGATCTATGCAGTTGTTTAGTTCTTCAGTTTCTCTGTTGAGTTTTTGCTGTATTGAACTATCTAGTGGGGAAAATGGTGTGTTAAAATCCCCAACAATTAATGTTTTGGGGGCTATGTGAGATTTGAAGGAAAGTAGTGTTTCTTGGATAACTTTGGGTGCTCCATTGTTTGGCGAATAGATATTTAGAATTGTAATATCCTCCTGAAGGAGAGATCCCTTAATTAGTATGTAGTGACCTTCTTTATCTCTTCTCACCAATTTTAATTTGAAGTCTATTTTATCTGATATTAGGATTACAACTCCTGCCTATTTATGGGGGCCGTTTGCTTGATAGATTTTGTTCCAGCCTTTCACTTTCAAACTATGTTTGTTTTTATGGGCAAGGTGTGAGTCTTTAAGGCAGCAGATAGAAACATTTTGCTTTTAATCCAACTAGACAGTCTATGTCACTTAATTGGAGAGTTACGTCCATAAATGTTGATAGTTTGGACTGAGAGGAAGCTTTTATTTAAATCTGGTTTACCCAGAAGTTCCAAACTGAAAGTATCCTGAACTCTAACTTAAGAACAGACACCAATCATGTACTTTTCACTGTAGTTGATTGAAGCTGATTTTACTGTCATGGATTTACAGTACTACCCATAATGTCTGTATCTGCTTACCTTGACACTAAAGAAGAGCATAGAGATAGTACTAAAATGCATAAATCAGAAACCAACTTATAAAATTACTAACCAATTTAAACACTAAATCTTACTTCTTATACTACTTTATTTCTTGTGTTGGGCTCAGGTTTATATTACACCACTCACTATTCAATATTTTGCCAAATGCATGCATGTCCCTAAAAATTATCCTAATTTGCCTCTTTGCACAGCATTGTCACTTTAGGATTAACATTATATATCTCAAATATCCTAAATTAAAATGTGAAAAATATAAATGAAACATAACTTACCATTATTTATAAACTAATGGTTGGTATTTAGACAGTACTTGATGAACTGAATATAGTAAATAGCTATTTAAACATTTACCTTAATAACATTGGCATATTTTGTGATCAGTGTAGGAGAGAATGATAATACAATCACTTGTTAAACAACATCATCAAATAATTCAAGCCATTAAATTCTAACACCCTTAGAAAAATGCCTTATTAAAGTAGATTAATGAGCTACATTTTGTCATGAGCATGGATAGCCCCATTCTACATTTAATTTAAGATATCCAAAAATATTGCAGAGCTGAAGAAAAGACATTGAAAAATAAATATATAATTTTCATTTGATTAGTATAGTCATCTATCCTACTGAAATGATAATGCAGTATTTTTTTAATTTAATTTTATTTTATTTGTGAACATACTGTACAGAGGGGTTACAATTGCATGGGCAGGATAATGCGTACATTTCTTACCACGCATTGCAGCCTCCTCCTTTGTTTACCCTTCCC